>NC_051181.1:17799292-17835926 GCF_013339695.2 Rhipicephalus sanguineus | reverse complement strand
CTGGGCGCTTTCGCCATTTTTTGTTGGGCGGCGTCGCGGAATCGTCTGCTAGCGGCTCCATAAGGAAAAGCCACGGAGAGGTTGAGCAGCAGACGAGCTTTCGAGCAAAAAAAAATGCGGCCGTTTTCTTGGACACCCAGAGCCGAATGGTCAGAGGATCTCACTGTGCTGCCACAAAGCGACGAGAACAAAATATCGGAGTTCTGCGCGCATAAAAACTCATCCGGACGGCAGCTGCAAGAGGCGCACTGCTTGGCAAAGCCGAACTGCCGTTCTCTAATGGCGTGCGCTTCCGATCAGAGGTAGGCGTCCAAGATAAGTGTTCGTTGCATAGGAGACGTGACTGTCAAGCTCCTAAGATAACCCTGCACTGCAATACATCTCCATCGTATTTCCCACGGCGATTATGTACACGCGTCATAAGCACACGTCAGATATATCGACACCGCGTTGTCTCTGCGCAACCTGAGCAACGCTGTGCTCCTCTCCTCGGCTCATTTTTTAAGTGCGAATGCACTTTATAAGCGACCCTGTGTCCGCCGTCCCATAGCAACGGCGCGAGCAGAGGAGAGGAGCGTCTGTAGCAACGGCGCAGCGACGTCACGCCCCACGTGACTGCGCGCGCTCCGCCCTCCGCTCCGTGGCTGCGCGCGCCCCGCGCATTGCCTGTGGTGATGCAGGCCGGCGGCGAGACGCCGAACGAAAGCGTGCGAAGCGAGCCGAGCACCCCGAAGCCGATCTGGCGCGGGGACGCGCGATGCGCGAGCGAGCACGGGCCCTCGAATTCGATTGGCCGGACGCGCGCTTCAAGCGAGACTTCCTGGACCGCAGCTTCGGATATAGCTGCGCGGTGTGCGATCGACTGTGGTTCGACAACAACCTGAGCCCCATCTCGGGCGTGCGCAACGCCGCCCGAGATGGGGCTCAGGTTGTTGAACAAGTTGAACGCGTTGCGGGTTCTTTGGAACGAGTTCGGAAGACAGATCATCATCATCAGTGAAAGTGCTTTGCACTTAAAAACGGCCAGACCTCCGTGGGTCGGCTGGCGCGTGCTCTCTCGCTGCCGTCTCCTTCGCTCGGCTCTGCAGTTTAGTCGTGCGCGCCGCCTCATAGCATCAGCCCGTGCTTCGCACTTCCTCATACTCCCCTTCGGGGAAATGCGGGTTTTTTTTTTTTTAGCCACAAGTATCTCTACACCCTCCGCAGTAGTGCGTGTTCTAGTTTTCTTTTTTCGAAATAAACACGGCATGAAAATTTGCCGCAGACCAAACAAAAATACTCACCCGAGTTTCAACTGTATAGAAAGAGAGCGGCCCGAGTAATGCTCGTTTACGTGCGCACTGGTTGTTTATAATATTTTGTGGTCGTAATCTATGGCGCCGATTTAGTATTGTTCTGGTTTTCTTGAACGCTATACGTGTGCGCTCATACACATATCTTTGTAAACTATTATGCTTTTTGCTTTCGCATCCCACGGCAGCTTGGGCCCGCGATCAGCGGAAAGATGAGTGCGGTGATGATGATGATGTAGTGGTGGCCTGCCCCTTTGCAACGGGGAAACACATTCAGTGTCCTGGCCTCACGGGAAAAAATTAAGAAAGGAAAAAAAAAAAGACAGAAATATTGAAGATACACCCTCACTCGCCAAAGGCAGGAGACGCGCACATAACAGGTCCTAAGTTCGGTGTACAGTTCTCCACCACTCGGAAAGCCGCCTTTTCGTGACAGCCACCGCGCATCGTCCCCCCATATCCTGTGCATCGAGAAACCCTAGCGCCTGTGGGAGTGTTGCGCCCTCCACCGGAGCCGTGGGAAGTCTCCTGCAGCGAAGAATGAGGTGATCCTGCGTCTCGGTCGCCATACTGCAGACTCTGCACAGGCTGCTGTACGGCTCCGTAACTGTACGGCTCCATACTGTACGGCTCCGTAACTCTTGGCTCAGTGTTCGCAGCGCACGCTGTACTAAGAAAGCAAAAGAAAAATGGGAGGGATAAGGAGGTGTAAAGCGAAGGGCAGACGTGGCATGTGGACTATGTACTTCGGCGCACGCTGCCTTGCGAAGCTTGCAAAGAGATGCTTGTTGGGATCTACGTTGCACCGATCTAGTCTTGTGTGGCGGCACTGATTTTCCGCAAGCGCGCAGCAGCGTCTGTGGCTCTGCTTACACAAGTTTACGTACGTAAATCCTTGCTTTCGTCGATCTTTCAACACCGACAAACTAATGTTGATCAATCATGCTCTCTCGCGCGTGTGCGACGTCGGCCGTCGGTTTTACAATGCATATATCGGGATATATTGTTCTGCAAGTCTACCTTATATTGCAGGCGAGCAACTAAATTGCACGGAGAAATAAGAAATGACGTTGAAGAGCGCTTTGCAGGCGTCGATAATTTCCGAACCAAAGCACAGTGCCGATCTTGTTGACGAAACAAGTTCGCGTCGGTACATGAGTTTCTTCGTTCAGGTAACTGATAAATGCGACTAAAAATAGTGTTACTTTGCTCCCGGCATTGCCAGGGCTCCCTCGTTGCCTGAACAGTGCACGAAGCATTGGGGAAGTCATCGCAGAACGAAGATAAAAAACCAGTAGCTAGCAACTGAAAGGCTGCGATATGCGACTGGTTTCGATTTCGCGCCCAACAAAACATGGCGGATTGAGCTTATGGGATTGTCGACAGATGGCGCTGTACATTTTGAAATCGCGCGTGTGCGACGGGCGAGGGTTCTGCTAGAGGACGGACGTGTTTTTCGTGGGCTCCGGAATGACAGCGTCAGATAAGTTTTTTTTTTTTGCATGATTCGAGCTTGTTTTTTTAGTTATATGAGTGCATAAGCCACTAGATTGAAGCTTTGAAGCATAATAGGGCTTACAATTTTGTACTGTTTCCTGTGTGACAGTCGCCTGGGTTTTTTTTCCGTTCGGTCACCACGTGTCTGAAAGGCACACATGTGCTTTGAAGTATAGCATACTTGCGGAGTTTTGTGATACCACTTGACTTTAAGTGTATCTAATCCGCCGTGTGAACGATCTAGACATGGTCAAAAAGACCGTAAAGTGTTCAGGGTGCGGAATGGGATGGAAAATAGAGGTTTGTACGGATGAGAAGACAGAGGGAGCTGACGCCAAGTGTAAACAATGCGAGTTAGAGGCGAAAATGGAAATAATGATGGCTGCCCAGAACAAGCTCATGGTAAGAATCGCCGATATAGTGACCTATCTAGTACACTCTATCGCCGAGCTGGAGATTGCGTTGGCGACAGAGCGGGAAAAAACGATGGCTATGGGGGAAAGGCTTAAGTCAGCCGAGGAGGGGTTAGCGAAGGTAGTCATGATGAACAAAGAAGCAAGCGACAGCGGGAACAGCGGGGCATCGACCCCCACAGTGGTAGACTCGAAGGGGAAACAGGTTTTGGAAAAGACAGGTGCAAGGGTCACAGGACCCAGCTTCCGCGAAGTAGTTTTGGGAAGGGGAGGGGACAAAGCAACAGTGGCACGCGCTAGTAACCGAGGCAGTGGCCAGGTGCGGGACGGTCCAGCAGAAGAGTCGGAGCACGTGATAATCGCCGGGGACTCGAATTTAGTTAGATCAACACCCTCTAGACTGTTAGATGCGAAGAAGCAGTCAAGGAAAGGGTGAGAGGCGACAAACGAGTTTTAATAGGGAAGTTCCCGGGACATAGGCTGGGATCAGTGATGAGACAAGCTAGCGCAAAACTCGCAACTAAGGCTAATGGACGTAACCTCGTGATAATCGCGGGAGGTCTAAACGACGTCTTGAATGAAGAATCAGCCGAACTAGCGACCACATTGGCGAAAGGGGTCGAGGACATACGCGCCATTTCCTCTCAGGTGCAGATAGTGGTATGCACAATACCGGAAGTACCAGTGAGAAATATCAACTTGCAAAGAGCGGTTGTCGACGCAAACAAAGAGATATGGCGAATTAGTCGAGAGAAGGGCTTCGAGGTAGTGGATATAAACAGGGAGGTGCACAGGTGGGGCGGTTTCCAAAGAGACAGAATTCACTTCGATAAGAGGCTTGGTCATGAGGTGGGCTGGCGACTGGCAGGACGCGCAGTAGCTTTTTTGGGGGGCACGCGGGCCCTTCGGTGCCCACGGTAGCTTGTAATGAGGAAAACAACCAGGGGGACTCTTTGACAGGCAGTATAGCGAAAAACCAGAGAAAAAGTAAAAGAAGGGAGAAGGCGCGTGTTGCAATTAGTTACATAAACATGCAGGGTGGTAGAAAAAAGGCAAAATGGTTAGAGATTGAGGAGCAGTTAAGCAAGGAACAGATAGGTGTTTATGCGGTTACAGAAACACACCTTAGAGACTTGGAAGAGCCACCACATATTGACAATTATATTTGGGAAGGATGTAACAGGATCACCTCAGAAAGGAGAGGTGGGGGTGTTGGAATGCTAATTCATAGCAGAACAAAATTGGATAGAGTGAAACAAACGTGTTCAGAGCAGATGTGGGTTTCGGGCACAGTAGGTGGAAAGAAAACGTGGCTAGGTGTAGCTTACTTGTGGACAGGCAATAACTGCAGAGAAAAGAATCTGGAGATAGTGAAATGCATAAGCACCGATATTAAAGAATTTGGTCATGATGCCGAAATAATCCTTCTAGGGGACATGAACGCTCACATTCATGACCTTGACGGATATTCAGACACCAATGGCAAGTTATTGCTAGATCTCTGCGAGCAACGTAGTCTTGAGATAGTTAACGTGGGGCCTAAGTGTGAGGGGCAGATCACGTGGGAAGTCGGAAACCGGCAATGGAGCATTGATTATTGTCTCATGACAGAAGGAATATATGACAAACTTAGAGAGATGAGAATAGACGAGGAAGGCATTAACAGCGTGGGTAGTGATCATAAACGCATAATATTACAAATGGGATATAAAACTGAAAATAAGAACATAGAATCAAAGTTTGGCAGCTTGTATCTAAATGACAAACAAATAACAAATATAGCCGCAAGAGTCGAGGAAAAAGTAGACGAACTACCAGGCAAAGACTGGAAGTATAGTGAGCTGCTACATGCAATCACGAAAGAAATGGAAAAAGAGAAGAAAACCATTTGTTGGAAAGGAAAGAGAAAGCCAAAAAGTTGGTGGAACAAAGAAATCCGGGAGGCGATCGAGAAGCGACGTGAGGCATCACGGGAGCACAGACAAGCAAAAAAGGAGAAGCGGCCACAGGACGAATTCAACCAAATATGGGAAATATATTTAGAGCAAAAATCCATTCTGCAGAAATTAGTCGAGGCAAAAATTAAAGGTGAAAGTGAACGCTGGATGACAGAGATCCGCGAAAAGAAGAAGGCCGCGCCTAGGATATTTTGGAGCCACCTAAAAGCGCTGGGTAGGAAGTCTGTCACAATGCAACAACATATGGTAGATGAAGGAGGAAATCAATTGGAAGGGTATGAAGCGCTAGGTTACACCCGAAAGATAACAGCTGATTCGTTTAAAAAGGTCGCCCAGGGGATTCCCCCAGTGAGTAAAAGTACGCAAAGGAGTGCAACCGACGAAGATGTAGTACTAGAGAATTTCAATTGGAAGAAGGCCCAAGGAAAAATTCCTAAGCGCACTACTCAGGGCTTAGATGGGGTTCCCGTCAGCTTCATTAACGAACTCGGACATAACACTAAAGAAGCACTGCTGAAAGCCGTAGAAAAGTGCTTACAGGAGAGGGAAATACCAGACAGTTGGCGAAAAAGTAGAATGAATTTAATCTATAAAGGCAGGGGAGAAAAGGATAACATTCGCTCGTATAGACCCCTAACAATTACATCGGTGCTATACAGGTTGGCGATGCAGGCAGTAAAATTAAAAATAGAAGCGTGGGTAGAACAAAATGATATTTTGGGAGAACTTCAGAATGGATTTCGAATTGAGAGGCGGTTAGACGATAATCTGTTTGTTCTTACCCAGTGTATAGAAATATAGAAAATAGAAAACAGGCCCTTATACGTAGCTTATCTAGATATTACCGGGGCGTACGACAACGTTAATCAGGAAATTTTGTGGGATATACTGAAAGAAGTGGGCATAGGTGACGACTGTATACAGCTTTTGAGGGAAATATACCGAGAAAATACAGTTTGTATAGAATGGGAAGGAATAAGTAGCAAGGACAGCGTTGAAATTAGCAAGGGGCTGAGACAAGGATGTCCTTTGTCCCCGCTGTTATTCATGCTGTACATGGTGAGGATGGAAAAAGCGCTAGAAGGTAGCAACATTGGATTTAATTTGTCACACAAACAGGTCGGCACGATGGTTGAGCAGAAGCTTCCAGGTCTATTTTATGCTGATGATATTGTCTTATTTGCGGACAGTCAAGATCATATACAGCGACTGGCAGATATATGCGGAAGGGAATGTGAGGCTCTAGGACTAGGATTTAGTGCAACAAAATGTGGATTGATGGTATTCAATGATCACGAGGACCATGCGGTCTTAATACAGGGCCAAAAAATACCGAGGGTAAGCGAGTACAGGTACCTCGGAGTATGGGTAAATGAGGGGGATATACAGGGCCAAAAAATACCGAGGGTAAGCGAGGGTAAGCGAGGGTAAGCGAGATATATGGAGGTACAAGAGAAAGCATCGGTAGCAAAGGGAAAGAGGAATGCTGCAATTATGAAGCACAGAGCTTTATGGTGATACAATAGGTACGAGGTGCTTCGAGGGCTGTGGAAGGGTGTGATGGTCCCGGGGCTTACATTTGGGAACTCAGTAGTGTGCATGAAGTCAGAGGTACAATCAGGAATGGATGTAAATCAAAGGACGGTGGGCCGCCTCGCGTTGGGCGCTCACGGGAAGACGACAAATGAGGCTCTAAAGGGTGATATGGGATGGACAGGCTTTGAAGTGAGGGAAGCTCAGAGCAAAATGAGATTTGAAGAGAGGCTGAGGAAAATGAAGAACAGTAGATGGGCAGAGAAGGTTTTCAGGTATTTGTAAAGAAAAAGCGTTGACACGCAGTGGAGAAAAAGAACTAGGAGGCTCACCAGTAAATATACGGCTAGCAGTGCGGGCGATATGGCAACAAGGAGCATTAAGCGGAAGGTCAGAGAGGCGGAGAGGACTTATTGGATGGCAGCGATGGAAAAGAAGCCGGCTCTGAGTAACTACCGAAAGGGAAAAAACGAAATAAAGAGGGAAAGGTTTTATGATAATTCAAGGGGAAGCGCTTTACTATTTGAAGCAAGGTCGGGCTGCCTTAGAACGCGTAGTTATAAAGCGAGATTCAGTAACGAAGAAGAACAATGTACATGCTGCGGGGGAACTAAGGAAACGATGGAACATGTACTGATTGAATGTGGCGATATTCACCCAGGTATACGTGTGGGCACGAATCTACATGAAGCCTTGGGTTTTAGGGGCAACAATGGAAAGCTGCACACGTCCGCGATAGAAATAAGTAAGAGACGGTTAGAGTATTGGTGGCAGAAAAGTAGAGATAAAGAACAAAAATAAATAATGGCGGAAACATAAGGTCATTCTGCCTTAAGAGGCAGAGAGATGGACCGTGAATTTATATTTTTTTGGTATGATAACATAGATTTAATCAATGTAGATAAGGTATTAGGCCAACATGAAACAAGGAAGCTTTTTTTTTTCTTCGAGCCTGGTGGCAGACATGTCACCGCCCCGTTTTAAAGGGGACGCTCATAGCATCCATCCATCCATCCATCGCATAAGAAAACCACGTTCCTTTTCGGGCTACTGGGTGGTATGTGCATAAAATATAAAATACTCAATCAAATCTAAAGGCACTTGACAGTTGCCTACCCGTTACAAAGGGCAGGACCACAATTTTAACACGAAAGTGTTTTATGCCGGGGTCCACCAAGTACATCCGTCACGGATATGACGTGCATAAAATGGACGCCAACGGGTGAGAAAGAAAAAAACCAAGAAAAAGATACCCCCGCTGGGAACACTGATCTCCACTAGGAGGAGCTGGATGGCGCATCGAGCACGCGGGCGTGAAGCCACCGGAAGCCGCCGTTTTTGTCCCGGAAGAGTGCTTGTCTAATCTTTTTTTAAAGAAATACCTGCCTGTAGCGCAGTAAACTGTACGAATCGACCGGAAAAGTTGTCAGAGAAGACATTTCACGCGTAAGTGCCTCAAAGTTGCATTACTTTTTGCGCATTTTGTACGTTGCAGCACTCCGCCGTATTCGGACGGTGTCGGCACGGCGTCTGTCATCATTGTATAGCGTTCGTCGGCGTCTAAAGTGAGGCGTAATCGCAGAGTTTGAAAAAATAAAAAATAAAAATGATCATAACAACAGCTGCCACCCGAGAATATTTGAATTGCGCGACTGAGACGCACAGAAGAGGCCAGCTTCCGGGACAAACAGGGGACCTTCCGGTGGCTTCACAAGCGCCCGCCTCGCAGAGCGGGGATGCGCCGTCCAGCCTTTTTAAATGGAGGTCAGTGGCTGGGAATCGAACCCACGACGTTGCGGCCACGACGGCAAGCGCCCGACGCGCTACCGACTAAGCTAACTCGGAAGATGGTAGACACGGCGCGAACGCGCCTTATTGGGCGCGAGGACATACCGTGGCGCCGCCATGCGGAGGCATCCCTGTGACGTACTGAGTTGGATTGCTCCGCCAGGCCACATGCGCTCAGGCTGCAGCCGCTTCCGCGTCTCCTGTTTTCTTTATTATTATTGAGTTTTAGTTCGGCATAATCGGTAAAATACTGCTGTGGCTTCGTCCCGGACTGCACGAGATGGACAATAACGGCTCTGAAAAAATATTACGTTAGACTACGCCCTGACTGCCGGCGTCGTCTGCTATGGCCACCGACATGGAAGCCACGGGGACCGAGCGCGCTGCTTTTCTAAAAGGTAAACAACCGTTTTGTATCGAATTGAAACTTGCCATCAAATATGGGCTTTAGGGTGCGCTTGCCAGACATATTTTGCTGCAAGAAATGCGTCCAGCGTGTAACTGCATTCGTCGTCGGTGTGCATCTAAAAGCGGGCCGCGGTTGACTCGACAAAAATATGGCATGCGCAAATTTACATTCGTGTTTATTACACATAGCCTTATAAAGCACGACGCGTGCGGTTTCTCCGCTTGGTGTGAAGCAACCAAACATGCTTACAGCTGCATAAAGCCGCAATCTTTCTCATATGATTGGAGGCAAACACACGATCAAGAGCCATGTGCAAGCAAGCGCTTCATTCATTCTACGTGAACAGAAGTTTGTCTGCGGCCCGATTTCGATATTTATCTCTTGCTTTTTATTGCTCGAAGCTTCTACGGCTGTCACACGGTGCATTTTCGATCGCCATCGAGCCACATCGCGATGAAAATTCTCGACGATCGACTCCGTTCCCCAGCTTGCACAAAGGGGCCAATCGCGATAGAAAAATACGCTGCCGATAGGGCTCGATTGCGATAGCAAATGCACTGTGTACCAGCCGGCCGTATTACATTGCGCATTCGAATGCACTAAGATGCTGCAAGATGTACTTTACCGTGGTCTACATGGCTATTTTATGTTTTTCAGTGAAAATACCAGTGTCCAGCATTTACAACTTCATTGACAAGCAGTACGACACTTCGCGTCTGCTGCAAGAAGGTGAATCGGTATTTGAAGCTCGCCACGTTGTCGCTTGTAGCGTAAAACATCGTAAAGAAGAAGAAGTGACACTGGCTGGGCTAATTCTGCAGACATCATCTATAAACAAGGAACCTCATGAGTTGGAAATTACAGTAAAGGAAAGACAGGTGACAGCGGCATCATGCTCTTGCAAAGCAGGGTAAGTGCAAATTATCGCCAATAAAATGTTTGTAATCAAGGGATATTGAGACCTTTACAGGGGCGTAGCGAGACATATTTTTCGAGGGGGGGGGGGGTTAACCATACTTTATGTATGTTCGTGCGTTTGTATGAGTGAGTGTATATATAAACAAGCAAAATTGAAAATTTTCAGGGGGGGGGGTTGGCTGCACCACTGGGCCTTTATATTCATTCAGAACAGTACTCGTAGCAAAGACTTTGCAATCTAATAGTGATTTCTTTTTTTAATCTTCATGCAGGCAGCACAAGTGTAAGCACATGATAGCACTACTGCTGCACATTCATGCAACAGAAACGTTTGACGTCCTTTCTTCTACTGATATGCCTCAGCAATGGGGTAAAGAACAGCTGACAGATGCAAGAAAGAAGTATAAACCAAGGTTGATTGCAGAGTTGCCGTGCTCGAAAAAGGTAAGTGACTAATTTAATAGTAAATTATTGCCTAGGAAATGGAGAATCGTAATTGCAGTGGTACGTGAGAGTTGCAATAGCTGCACTTGGCATCCAATAAATCACTAGGCAGTTCTAATCACTTAGAAAGTTAAATGAAGGAATGGATTGATTAGCAGTGCTCTGTCAATTTCCTTGTTGCAGCACATATAAACTGTAACAAATAAAACTGAAAAGTATAAACATCATGCCACACAGTAGCCTAAAAACAATGGTAAGGACATAATTTTTTAAGAAATATACACATAAACTGAAGCTAAGTGTTCATCTCTCTTTTTTTCAGCCGAGGAAAGAAGTCAGAATACCCGAAGAAAACATTCTCAAGAGGCTGCTCCATGGATTGCCTCATGTGTGTTCGGCACTGCGCCATAGTGAAGGCAGTAAGCATGCATACGATGAAGCTTGTAGCTGTGATGGTGATGAAGATTATTGCATGATTATTTGGATTTACTCAGTCTTTAAGCAACCACGTTTTTGCCAAGGCTTTTGAGTAATTATGATGTCTGTGTATTCAAGAAGAAATAAGATAGAAAAAGGCTAAACTCTTCATTTTATTCATCTCATCTTTTTTGTACACAAACGGTTCTTAAAGGTGTCACGATGACTCTTTTTGTTTGACAGGAAACAATGCTGGTGCATCAAGATCATCTCATCTAACTGCGAGGCAAGATAAGTCGGAGGGAACGTGCAGGTCTCCAGCATCCCCAGCAACCATTCGACAGGAGAATAGCAATGCATTTGTGGAACAGCAAAGCACACTCATCACACGACCATCAACACTCACTGAAGCAGTTGCACAAGCAATGGCAACTGGAGCCAGGTCAGCAGATGACATGTACAATTACATTCAGCATACATTCACAGACTCAAACATAGAAGAAATCACTTCCATAACCACACAACAAGCAGATTCACTGCACTGGATGCTGTACAGAAGAGGGATGGTGACAGCCTCCATTGCATATTCAGTTTACACAAGGGTGCACACATTAAGGACAAAAATGGGGCCTCATGACGTGCGGCCTCTTTTGAAGTCTATAATGAGAGAGCACAATGTTCAAACTTCTGCAATGTCACGAGGGATTTTGCTAGAAAAGACAGCAAAAGAGGTCTACACAGCCATTGGGTCGCATACAAGTCTTATAGTGAAAGACACTGGCCTCCTAATTTCAAAGGAGCACCCCTGTATTGGCGCATCCCCAGATGGGCTAGTCACTTGTGATTGCTGCTCGCAGCGGACTCTGGAGGTGAAATGTCCAATTAGCCTAGATAAATTCAGGCAGAAGGAGATCGCAGTGTCCAAGGATGAAAATGTGTGCCTTAAGAAAACCAGCAAGTATTTCTGCCAAGTTCAAATTCAAATGATGCTTGCAAAAGTTCACAGGAGTGACTTTTTTGTGTTTCAAGACGCTGAACACTTTCTTTTATTTTCTGTTGATTTCGATGAAGTTTTTTGCAATTCTGTTGTAGAAAGGGCCGTGTACTTCTTCAAATCCTACGTTTTGCCACATATAGCACAGTAAAACATTACAAGATGCCTAAGAGGCGTTGTTTAAGCTGCATGCACATCTCAATAACACTCTAGTTCGCAAGGCCAACTAGATAACATAAACAGTGCAATATAGAATGTAAGGTTTCGTAATAAAATCGTAGTGTTTGTTTGCTTTTGCCACACTGTGCTCTGCGAGGGATGCTGTACTGGTGTTTCTAACTCTTCTTGGTGTTTTTAATGTCACCCACCTGTGTGAGTACTTGAGAGAGCTGCACATTAATGATGTTGAATTTCCTGGTGCCACACTGCATTGAGGGGTGCTAAATTGAGGACTACAGTTATGTTGATCAATAGTGTTTTTAATGTGCAGCTGTCTATGTAAATAAATACTTTTGCATTGCGTCTTTTTCAGAATGTGATTACTGTGGGTAAGGAAGCAAGGTTACACAGGGTGAATCACTACACGAAGACATATGTTACAATGACAAAGAGAGAACAAATGCTTCATACCCCCCCCCCCCTTCCTGCCTATGTCAGTGCACGTTAAAGAACCCCGGGCAGTCGAAATATCCAGAGCCCTCCACTACAACGTGCCTCCTGATGATATGGCTTGGGCATGGCAAACCCCGAAAACTAATATTATTAGAAAACATATGCAATAATGCCATGTAAATGAGACAGAGTTCTATAAAACGTGAGACGAATAACTTTTGCTAGTCACAAGAGAAACCTAACGCAATAATGCCATCTTTACAAAACATGAGAAGCAAACTATTATAGGTAATGACTGGTAAGAAAACACAAATCAGCAAACAGTGAGAGAGAGAGAATTTTATTTGAAGGCAGAGAGAGCAAACAGTGAAATAAGTATTGAACTGAATTGATTTAATTCAAGTGCAAAATGTTACACTTGCAAAGAGAGGACTAAAGGCATTGACGCCTGACGAGGTCCTCCCACCTGAAACAACAACAGTTTGCACACAAGCACTGACAACAACTGAAGCGACTGAAAACTTACATAAAAGAAGTAATACTTCACGTAAAACTTTGAGTACATATAGGTAAATATAAAATCAAACGTATCATTGTTGAGCACAAAAATCATTGAACACAAATAGCAGGCAATATGCACTAAAAAAAAACTATGAAAGAAGTAGTTGACTTATTTGGCGCTTTATTATTTGTCCTGATTTGTGATTTCTTATTATTTCTTCTATACTTTTGTTCTTGTTCAAGAGTGTTGTAATCTGGTAGTGCAACGTTTGTGAACCATAGTTTGTCCTGATTCTGTTATTCCTGTAGCTAACATGGCGAAATATATATGGCGGATGTTTTTGAGGGTCATGTAAAGTGAGTGAAAAGGTAGTGTCGTTCTTAAGTGATGTGTCTCAAGAGCCAACCGCAAGGTTTTCAAGTCGTGTACGTTTAGTATACCCAGTTTGCTCCAGTGTTCGTTTGTACTGTCTCGATAATTCATATTACTGAGTACATGTATATATCTAAAAAAATCAGCAAAGAGTCAAATAAAAATACATGAGCATAACAAAGATAAAAAAAGAAAAAATATGCACATCTAATCAAACCAGATATTCAAAGTTACATGTGAAGTATATTCGTATAAACAATACTGAAAAGCAAGACATACAGACAAGAAGTCGCCAGTCGCATGACATCAGCAGCTCGATGGACATAGGTGACCAGGTTGACACCATTTTCATAGATTTCGCCAAGGCATTCGACACTGTCTCACATCCTAAATTATTGCACAAGTTGTTTGCCATACTAAAGAATGTGTCCTTGGTTGGCTGGATATCCGACTTTCTTTCGCAGCGTTCACAGTACGTGTGCTTCAGCTCTACTAACTCACCTTCGATGCCTGTTTTATCAGGTGTTCCCCAGGGTTCTGTGCTGGGCCCCCTCTTATTCCTGCTTTATATTATTGACCTCCCCTTGCACACCCCTGTGAAAATAAGCCTTTTCGCAGATGACTGCGTCCTGCACCATACTGTTAAATCTCCACTGGATCATGCCACTCTCAACAATTCCTTCTCTCACTTTTGTAGCTGGTCCAAATCTTGGCAAATGAATATTAACTTCTCCAAGACCGTCGTTATGTCATTTACCCGACGTTCATGTCCCTTGACTTTTGACTATGGTTTTAACAATGTTAGTCTCGCAGGGTGAACGAATTCAAGTACCTCGGTATCTTTATGACACATAATCTCTCATGGTCTAAACACATTGATCTCACATGCAACAAGGCTCCTTAAGAAATTAGGCTATTTACATCGTACGCTCCGTCTTGCTCCTCAAGAAACCAAACTGCTTACCTACAAAGCTCTCATTCGTCCCATCCTCGAATATGGTTGCGTGGTGTGGAACCCACATAAGAAATGTGACATTAAAAAACTAGAATCTGTTCAAAAAAGAGCTGTGCGCTTTGTATGCAAAAGATATGACAGGAATTTTTCTCCGTCGAATTTTCTTCCTCAACTAGGTCTGACTACACTTGCGAAGCGTCGCCACGTTGAATGCCTGAAATTTCTTTACAATCTAATCAATTCTCCCCGCCTCAACACTCTAGACAGTTATCTTAAGTTCTCCAGACCTTTATCTACGCGGAGCGACCACGCCCTTAACATTACAACTTCTTTCACCCGCACTGACATGTTCAAATATAGCTTTTTTCCTGCAACTATAGAAGCCTGGAATTTGTTGCCCGGAAGTGTGCGTTGCTTACCATTCAAAGAATTTCTAGAAGCATGTTCATGAATGTTGATTTGCTGTTATTGTTTTTTTCTTTTCCCACTCCTGCAATAGCCTCACTGAGGCTGCAGTATGTAAAAATAAATAAATAAAATAAAAAGTAAAACAGGAAAAATTATATCCCAGCTATGGCTCTTCTAAAGCATATTGGGCATGGTTGAGAAGCAATGCGAAACATACTGAAACTGTTTTCGGTGCATGCATAACATGTTGCTGCATTACTGGCCTTTCTAGTGAACTGGTGGCACCCTGACACTGATGGGGATGTAACGCCCCTTTTAGGCATGTCACAAAGCGATTTCACTCATACAAGAACTTCTCAGCACTGAAAATCGGTTTTGACAAATTGACAATTCCTGCAATGACAGTTAAAATATCATCAACGTACGGGAAAAGCTCAGTGCCAAGGTTTCCCGACAGAATCTTGAAAACTTTCATACGCTGAATGGCGCGCTCCACATGAACGCGGGCAGCTGCAATACTCTGGTTTTGTTGAGCTTCACGCTGTGTAAGCTGTTTCTTTTTACGTAAAAATGGAGGGCGAACCATGGTTACATGGTGCTGAAGGCAGAGTTCATCGATCAGAAAGCCCTTGTCAACCATTACACTATCTATAGAAGGCAAAAACTTCTCAAGAATTTTACTTTCCTTTGTAATAAAGGAATCCGATGCCCTTCCACCATATGCCTTGCTCAGAAAGCTAATATGGCCTCCAGGTGTTTCACAGACTAATACCTTAGCTGTATAGGTACCCTTGTACCAGCTGTATGTGAGTAGCTGTGACTCCAGATCCTTTGGTCTTTGCAGTGGGATTTCCGTGCAGTCCAAAACTGCACGCACATTTGGGTATTCCTTAAAATGGACGGTGAGGTTGTCGACAACCGCCTCTTTGCTTGGCCAGAATACTGCGGTTTGTAGTATTTCTGCTAGTGTTGCAATTGTTGCTTTGAATATATCTGCTGCTGTAGTGCGATGAATGCCAAAAAGTACCCCAATTAGTGAAAATGGCATGTTGTGGTGGAGCTTCATCATAGTCATTAGCACCGCATCTTCGTTGCATAGGCAAAAGCTTTTTGCCTGCATAAGCATGCGGCTGTCAGTGTACAGATCACAAAGATTATAAAATAGCTGGTAGCATGGAAGACCAGTGATTACACTTAGGTCTTTTTGAGTTTTTACACGCGCTATGCTGAGTGGTTGATGTCTCTCAGCATCAAGGGTGTTAACGAAGTCCAATTTCTCTTCTGAAGGCAAGCGCTGCAGCAGGAACATCTGAAGCACAAGATTGTTAAAACTGTGTTGTACAAAAAGTCGAACATGAGCCGAACATGAACAGGTAGCAATAGGACTATCAAACTAACCTTCCAGGCCATCTTCATTGTTAACATCTTCGTGGTTACTGAAGGCGGATGTGCCCAAGCTCTGCTGAATCTCATATTCAGATGATTGTGCCTGGATGTCTAGAGTATCTGCAGGGGGCTTGGGGGTGGGATGTACTGTTGCCAATGGCACGTCTGCTGCAACTAAAAGAAAGATGTGTCTAATTTTTTTCACTATTCGTGTCAAGCTACATTATAAATGTCCCCTAATAAAAGGGACAGCCACACAAGCAAAAGTAGCACACTTTAAGTTGTGTTGTTTACTCCACCTACCTTAGGTTGCTGTCACATTTCACAAACTTTTACAATGTCACACAGACCTTTGTGTCTTATGCGGTCACTACTTACTGCAATACTTGCTGCCACTTCAACTTTTCACACATATGTAACTGCCACATCGGACCTCTTGCATGTTTGAGAGTTCATGTTAAAAATATACAAACTTGTTTACAAAATTGTATGTGATACACTTCAGCTTCAAGACACTGCAGAAGGCTAAGCTGAATTTATTTTGAGCTATTTCCTATGATATGTGTTAAATTACAAGTTGTTACTTTGAATACTCACAAACATTGCCCTCCACAACACTTTTGCAATCTGCTTCCACTGAATATAATGTGCATTATATCTCGACAAACTGAACGAGCAGCACACACAACAGGACTATGAGAAGACAACACTGTAGTCCTGCTGTCTGCACTGTTTCTTGAATATCTCAATATTCAGCCACCTAGCTCAAGTTAGTCCTCTTGCATAATATCACTCAAGTCAAGCACTCAGTGATAATGTGCTTTGCAGGATATCGCTGTTTAAAGCCATTACAATGGTTTTGTGCCTGCAGTAAAGCTATTATGCAGTAATTAACTCAGTCGCAAGGCAATGTGTACATCGGCACTGTGCATCAAAATATGTGCGAATAATCCAAGAAGATATAAATTCATGACCATGCATGTTAACAAAAGTTTTCTTCAGATCTGCAAGTTTTGAAGTGTGAGGAGCATTGTTTCATCTTGCTACTAAGTGCGTTGGGCAATAAATGAAGTACCTCATTTTTGTTTGCTCACAACTTACTTGTCATTTATGCTTTCTGCAAATGGTAATATGTTTATGTGGGGCCAAATATGCTAAAACAAGAGGCACACGCTGCTCCTACCTCAGCTCAGTCAAATATCAGCACCTCAAACTTCCTGACAAGAATGCAGTTTATACAACCGCGTTCTTGTACAATGCAATTTACACAAACTGAAAATAAAAACTCGTTTATTAGCATCACCAAACAGGACTATAAAAACTTTGATTTAGAGGGCATACGGTGATGTTCAATTGTTTCATAAAAACAGTGAACAACTTACAGAAGGCTAGAATAACAGAGAGCTGATCTAGTTGGTACGTATTATGTTAAAGAGACAGGGCATGCAAACCCGTACACAAGAGAGAAGACACCATAAACGGCCTTGGTGTCTGTGGTGTCTTATGGTAAGGCATTTGTGGTGTCTTGCCTTCTCTCTTGTGTCCGTGTTAGCACACCCTGTCTCTTTAACATGAAAGCTTACAGAAGTAACCACAGAACCACAGTCTGTAGCAAATATTTGTCTCAGAATTAAATGTGGTTGATAAGAATAAATTTCACTGCATTCTTGTCTTGTTAACAGCATTTTAGTCACCTGAAAAGATCTACACATGCCACACATAAGTAAATTTCAGATCTAGGAAGTGAGAACTGCCCTATGCGCACGATGCAGGATGCTGACAGATGCTAACCGCGTCTACACAAGTGACTCAAAGCCATGCTGACCGAACGAATGCCCACACCTTTACTCGACTTGGCAGGTAGCACCCTAAACACTATGTATTCAAAAATATAATGATTAATTTTAATATGATCACACTTGTGCACCTTCCTGGACCAGTCAATATTCCATTGTAAACACTGCTACCAAAGTATACACGATACAATAATTACAGATGAAAAGCTGAAATAAACACAAATCTTCGCACTTCAGCTTGACTACTAATTCACGAGCTTTAATGCAGTCTCGTATTAGAAATTGCTTTTTTAACAGATAAAACGAAAAGACTTAAGTATTAACTAATTGTTGGCAGCGCATCAGTAAGCATGCCCGAACAGAACCAGAGCAATAATGCCAAGTACTCATTCGAAGCATCGAAGCGGTGTGCACACGCTACGAGCATAAGTACACTGTTTGACAAGCGTGGCACCACGTAGCTGACTAATTAAAAAATAAAAAAATACTAACCACTCTGTTCCTTCCGGATTTGGCGACGCTCAGTACCCGGGCGATCCAACGGGCGCACCGGTAAATTCTTCGACGGCACAGCTCCGGCTTCAAGGCAGCGCTTTTTCCACCCTGCCGCGGAAGAAACACGTTATGCTAGCGGTTTACGGCCAACGAACAGTGCACAGCGATTGAAACGCGATACTTCTTGCGCCACCGGTAAGCACTGGGGACTGCGAGCTGTAGCATTTCTGTATCGCACGAAAGTGCGAGTCCTTGCGATGCATTGTGGCTGCATTCAGTCCCTCGGCGATCACCTACTGCTCACCAGCGGCGTAAATAGAACTGGCCGCCATGTGGTCCAAGCATTGCGTATCACGTATCACTCGCTGAACACTAGTACGTGAACGATCGTCGCACGTCGTCTACTACTCACCGAACATTCGCGCACCCACTCCGTACACGAAGTCTTCTTCGCGGAAGTGCTTGCTGCACACACGTGCGTAGGAGCTTGGTTCCTTGCCCATTCGAAGCTTTACAAGCCATGCGTTGCGTAGTTTTTTTCTTTGGGGTAAAAGTGAAAGCTCACGCCTGGCTCCGTCGCGTACGTAGAGCACTGTGGCACGGAGCAGTAAAGTACCATGCCGCCGATGAGTTTGACTGCACTCTCCCACAATGTTTACTCTCTAGGTGTCGGTGCACATGAAGTCAGACCAAAACAACGCGTTGCAAAGGCAGAAAAGCCTGGAAATCGCGGTTAAAAGCAACGCGTTCAACCGTGCGCTTCGCTTGCCAGAGCAGATTGAGATCACGTGATCCAACCCTGCACGTCACAACGATTGCAGCGCCCGCATCTCCAGTGGTGGGCCTCGCGTCCAATATCTTTCACACATTCTCTTTCGCGGCGGGCGAAGCGGGACGGTGCCGCCGTCTGTGAGATGTGAAAAGAAGTAATGCTTCACGATCGACACTTACTCAGTGATGCTACTGGCTTAGGCCACTTTGGAGCAGCTTTTGGAGCAGGCAAAATTGCGTTTTGGAGCAGCAAAACTAGCTTTTGGAGCAGGGTCTCTGCCTTGAACAACTCATTCTGAGCCGAAGAATTCTTTAAAAAAAGTAATAAACATCGACCACAGCAACGTCGACATCCGAGCCAACGGCACTCAAGCCGCGGGCAAATGAGTTGTGCACTTTGTGCAAGCAGCACTCTCCTACATCTATGATCTCAGGGTATGCTTCCTGCATCTTTTTTCTGAAGCTTTTCATTGTATTAGGGCCATCCGTAGAAAAGCAAATGACATTTTTCTGCGGCAGGTCCATCATTGCTCTTCGCACTTCATTAGCCAAAATTTCCGAAGTCGTAGAGCCCAGCCGGAAAGACTGTAGGTGTTCCACAAGTCGCTGCATTTTGTTGGAGAAACGCCTAACTACAACATCAAGTTGTTCGCACCTCTGTTCAAGAAGAGGGGTGTCGTCAATGCTAACAGAAAAAAACACATCCGGATTGTTCAGCTCGTCAAGCACAAGTTTCTTGAAATACGGCCCGAGGCCATCACTAACTATGTAGGATGCCTTGAACCTCTTACAACCAAACTGCTTCGCTGTTTCGGAATCTCCAAATAACTTGGGAAACAAGGCAGTTGCTGTGTCGGCCCACGAGTATGGGATGCCCTTGAGAGTCATGCCAAGCACAGAGTTTCTGCGTTTGTCACGCGGTCACACTGCAAAACGTTCCATGGACTGCCGAATTCCAAAGTCGGCTGGATCGTTTTCGGCCGCTGCAGCCCACCTGAAGCGTCTCAATGACGACTGGTAGCATCCATGTGCCGTTTCATGGCTGCATGTCTCTTGACTGCTGCTACGCCATGTTGCCTACAGTTGATGCTTTGATTTAAAAAAAACACAAAACGCAGATCCTTCGTCCGCTTGATATTGATATTTTGTCTTCATTTTCATCACTCTCATGGAGAACGTCCGCGTACAGCGCGATGTCGCTCTCATGGGGGAACCTCATGTAGTTAGTTTCATTTCTGAAAGTCGGAGTACATCCCTTTGGCGCAGGCTTGGCGCAGAATCGCCAAATTTTGAGGAAATGTAGCAGGTTGTAGCAGCCAGGGCACTTTGGCACAGCCTGGCGCAATTGGCGCAGCGGTAGCATCACTGCTTACTAGCGCTTACTCCGAGATTGCACGCGATATCGGAGGTCGTGATTAAAGCGTCTCGATACCAGAGAGCTAGACTGGCCGCGCTGGCGTCGCCGAGGCACCCTTGATAAAGTGAGCTAGAACAGTTTACCCTTGACGCAGTTACGTTCTTTGCCCTTGGCTTCGTGTTAGCGTGCGTCGGCTCATCGGAGTAGTGCGGCTTCTACGTGCACCAACGGGATTTCTCCGCCGCCGACTGCTTCAATTGCGAGAGCACCGACTAACAAAACTGCTGCAATATGCGTCGCAGAAAGGACGCGATTTCGACGGGCGAATGTCGTGCCTTGGTGGAGCGAGAGCAGCGCCTGCGAGACAGAGGCCAGCGGGACGCACGCGTTTGCGGCTCAGGCTACGAACCTCTACCTCCCGTGTTGCTGAAGCGCAATGTGTGTTATGTATGCATGAGCACAGGCGTCGGCTACCCATTACTAGAAAGCGCACGCCATGCCGTTTCTCTCCTTAATTGACGACGCTTTGAAGAAGTGCATACCGGGTACCAGTGTTGATTATGAGCTTGTTGATATCATCCTTACGCGGGATTCACGATTCGCTGTGTCCAAATATATGTTCACACCGTCAGCTACCACAACGGTTTAATCACGATCATGGGCGTTAGTCGTCGCGATAGAGACATGCTGTCAACATGGGTGCATCCACGTCAAACGGTGCTATAGCTGCCAAACACGAATAGACATTGTACAAGCTCTCATATTTCACTACACAATAAGCACTACTTCTGTGAAGACGCGTTTCACTTTCGTGTTATACCGATTCCTATGTCGGAGGGATCAGCCATGTTTTTTTTTATCTTTATTTTTTAGCGTTTAAAAAAAATCTACGTTTTGTGTCCTACTCGCATTCTTTTTCACGGTTTTCTTTTAGCCGTGGGGTCACGCCTATTCATGATAAGGCTCAATCGGCAGCGCACCTGTAGACCGGTTGACGCATTTGCGGTTGGCGTTACCGGCTGTCGCCTGGATGGGCCAGGATTCCACAAAAGGCCGCTTATAGTAATTGACTTCTAATTCGTCGACGCGGGAGTTGTCGAATTCGATGCGGTGGTCGTTCACCACGCTGTGCTCAGCGAGTGTACTCCTTTATCACTCGAACTTGCGGACGTCGTTTTTATGTTGTCGCCGCTTCTCGGTGAAGTTCTTTGTTTCACCCACGTACGAAGCGTCACGATAAAAACATGGTATGGAGTAAACCAGCCCTTGCGCTTTCTTTACGGGAGGCCTGTCTTTGGGGCACGAAAAGGCGCAGGTGCCAGCAATCCACCTGCTACAATACACTTTCACGAGAAGCATGTCCGTACAGTTTCTCATGGCGTATTCCGCGGCTTTCTTCAAGCTTTTTGTGGCGGTGGACAACTCTCTGGGAGTCGGCGCGTCTTAAGAAATTGGTCCCCGCAATTTCCACAAACAAAATCGATTCCTCCCGCGCGTTCTTTGTCAATGCCTGGCACGCCGATAGCAGTCCGACGCTGCGACGAAATAATTCGTCGGGGTGAGCTCTGGGAAAACGGCACGTACAGGATGAAAAAGTAACGAGTAACGTGACACCACACGTTACCGAAGAATTTTAACGCGTTACCCGTTAGAGTTCCTAAATTGTAACGAAAAAACAGCACGAAGTGGAAGATGGAAGCGTGCGATGAAAAAATCTGTAAACAGGGGGAAAACAGTTCCAGCCTTGAAGAAGACAAGTCCACTTGTCGAAACGTCGGCTCGAGCACCCACCCCCTGTTTACGGATAAATTGTAACGAGTACGTTACTATTAAGTTACCGAACAAAGTAACGTGTTACCGGTAACGCCGTTACTTGCAACACGTTACCGCTAACACTGGTTTCGCCCTTCCGCTTCTTGCACCCGCAAAACTGATTGATGGCTATCTGGTTTCGAATCTCTCCAAGGGAGTTTCTCCTGTTTCTCCTGTTTATTGCTCACCAGGGCGCGATCACACCTGTTTCCATGTAAGGCCCCTATACCTACGGAAAGGTACAGCTTTCTCTTGATCTACGCCGCTTCCTCCTCACCACGCCTCTGATAGGGCGACTGTGGTCACGTGGTAGCGCGCGCCCTCTTTCTCGGTTATTTTGTCTCCTTCGCCTCTCGGCGCCATGTTGAACGCTCCGACGTGCCATTTGCTGTGTGTTCGCCCCATGTGAAGTGCACGAAGTTTGAAGCGTACGTGTGCGTCTCGCTCGTATTGTCGCGATGCCGGGTTGCTGTGCGTTTGGCTGCCATAACCGTGACACCCATGGGAAAAAGCCAAGTAAGCGTGGCAGTTACGCTGAGGACAACGCACCTTCTCTGTTAGGTCTGGGTGCTGAACTGGCTACTACAGGAGCAAGAGCTAACACAGTGCCTCTCGCCTTCCCTGAAGATGTGCTTGATCAAAATTGTCTAGAACAGGAGTCGTTTGAATATTTGGCTGGGTATGTTGTACACAACGTGAAAAATAACACCACTACCTGCACTCAATGTACACAGGCCATAACATCTGACGAGGCCAGCACACTAACCAAGCTAAAGTCGTACACTGACACCATTCACCTCTCGTTGCCTTCGCCGGCTGTTGTTGAGCTGCTGCAAGTGGCGGAGAACTTGTTTAGAGCCAACACTGATAAACTTTTGCTAAATCTAGTAAACATTCACCAGCTTGAGGCTTCTGTTCGTGCCAGTGTTTCATTCATGAATTGTTTTCCTGTCTGCCACAACATTGAAGAGAAGTTATTGAGGGCATTTTTTCGAACGAGAGTTCACATTTTTCTCCGCAAGAAGAATCAGCTGAGTGCTGAAAATAGCACTACAAAGTGTGGCAGTCGCAGTCTTGGCAAGCAAGCTGCTACTACTGATGTAAAATAATTCCAGGTAGAACGTGCTTAGGAAGCGGCCACATTCACTTGGTTGATGGACTGTGTTGGTCGTTATATGCGGCCTCAAGTTAGCGAAATGAAAGTTTTATCAGAGTTCTGCTTCATCTGTTTTCATAGCATCACCAAAGTTATTCCTTTTTATATGACGGTGTCTAGCACCTAGTTTTTCACGTGCATGTGCTGCAATCAATATTTTGTGATGTATGTAGGCAATGTGGGAACATACGCGTTTGCTTTCCTTGCAATAACCGTCTGATGCTTTTGCTGTCTAAAGCACAAATGTTCAGTGCAGGCTATCACTGTTTTATTGTCTGCCATTTTACCAAGTTCTTAATACAAAAGAAGGTCAGCCCACCGCACTTTATAACTCTGTGATATTCATTGTTAGTCCATGTTGCATCTTTGATTTTTTGCTCTCTCTTTTTCTTTGTCGTTTCTGTTTTGCGGGGTCATTTTTAAGAATATGAAATTGTCCTGTGCACAATGTGTTTCATTTTTTGTGTATTAAACCTACAAATGGCATATATCACCTGTGCTGTACGTTTGCAAAATATCTCGCATTGCATAAAAGTACGGAAATAAAGACATGTTTCAGAAAGGTATGCTCGTTCAGTGGGATCTTTAATCGAGCCGCAGCCCCTGAAGATGTCCGTTTGAAATTCGACACTTCAATAGAATGAGTGGGTTAATGTCGGTGGTTTTAGCATACTGGTTTTAAATCTTTCTTGCCTCTTGGCAGAAAACAGATGGTTTAATAACTTCATTTATTGTCAGTTAACATATAAGCGTCATGCATACGACAAAGGTGCAAGCTGCTCCGCACAGGCCGAACATCCCTGAACGGCGTACTGCGCGCACACGTCATTGGGCAGGCAAAGGAGATAAGAATGATACATGTGGCTTTACGAGCCAAAACCACGATATGATTATGAGGCACACCGTAGTGTAGGGCTCCGGAAATGAAATTTTGACCATCTGGTGTTGTTTAACGTGCACTGACATCGCACAGTACGCGGGCCTCTAGCATTTCACCTCTATCGAATTGCGACCGCCGTGGCCGGGACCGAACACGCGACCTTCGGGTCAGCAGGCGAGCGCCGAAACCGCTACATCACCGCGGCGGGCAGGCCGAGGAGAAGTAACATATGTGAAATGTCATGAAATTTTGATCGAGCACCTTCATGGGAATTGCAGGCATTGCTGCAGTTATATATGATAGAGATGGTTTATACGCACGGGAACTATTCCTTCCCAAATGGCGTGGCTTGACATCACAGCTGCCATGTAAATATTTCTTGCCGATGCAATAAATACACGGGGAAACGCTGCGCTCCGAAAAGAACCGTAAACGACATGCAATTTGCTACAAATTGTACATTGCTTGCAGCAGCTCTCCTGGCGCGCTGTAAGGGAATTAGATGGTGCGCACACCTACACCAACTGAGAAAATGAACGCAGAAATAATAGAGTCATTACACACAGCCGTATGCGAGACATGGCACGCGACCACGGCTGGACTAGAAAAGCTGTGGCTGAAGTGGCAGCGCCAGCGCGCAACCGGCCTGAAAGCTTCGCGCGTCCGCGTGGCGCGTTCGAGGGGGCGCCGCCGTCGCGCGCGAGAGCGCGCAGGAGAGGAGGCGGCGGAGGGGAGAGCAGATGGCGGTACTTTTACGAAGTATAGGGGCTTTATTTCCATGCGCGTGCTGACTTATGCATACGATGCCGCCGTGGTGGCGTTTCCTGTTTTGGGGACTCACAAAAACCAACTCTGTCTCGTTGGCGATAAGGCGAAGGATTATCGTAGGTTTTTCACTTGTTTCGCTTTCTGGACGCGCGCTAAACCGTAGTTTTTTTTTTTCTGTAGTGCGCTACCCGCGCTTATTTTTGAACATCTGTGAACGATGTGTATTACAACGCTTAGTTTTTTAAAAGACATATAAGCCCTTTTTAAATTTATCTTGTTACTCATAAATAAACCACGTGTATGTCGCAACACGAACAATTTCTTCGTCACTTTGGTAACCCTAAGAACTTAAGACAATTTTCAACCCTCGAGGGTCAAGGGGTACTGACATGAATATTTTCACTTGTTTTTTTTTTTTTTTTGCGCGAAACGAAAGGTCAAACCCTCAAGAGCCTTGAAAAGGTAGTGCTGAGCGTGAGTGCGCCCTGAAAAAGTAATTACATCATGTTTTTAAAAGCTAGTTTCGGTTCCTACTGTACCCTGACGTCACAACACGGTATTTTATTTTTATTTATTTTATTTATTTATTTACAGGTTCTGCAGGCCTATACTTAGGCCCAAGCAGGAGGGGCAACAACAACAAAAAAGTACAATGTCACAGCACTTAATCAGACAACTTGCACTTGAACAACAGTGTTACGGCACATAAACAGTGAACAGAACACTCATGCGCAGCAGAAGTCAACTAACTACATTACTCAGGCACTGCGTATACACACCATATGGATACATCATTCAGAACTAAACAAAAAAAAGTTTCAAGCTGTTTTTCAGTATCTTCGGACTGAAAAGCACTTATTGGCAAAGAGTTCCAGTCAGCAATAGTCCTAGGGAACTTCTCGTCACGTGCTCGCACAATATATAGTGACGTTTCCACGGCCGCTCCGCACCGTGGCTCCGTTGGTGACGCACAAGCGGCCATTTTGGAAGTTTTGGTACCTAACGCCATCACAACTAGCCAGACTGCTGCATGAAGTCGCCAAATTTTGTACTGTAGCCTGACGTATATATACAATGCATTCCCAGGCACCACAATACTCGTTTTAGGTTTCTCCACGCCAGTATTTTTATTTAGAGCATCAATCCGAAAATTTTAAAATTCATGTCAGTACTCCTTTAACATATCTTTTTTCCTGTCTGTACTCATAAGTAACCTCAACTCACTTGGTAAGAATCTTTAGCACATAAGCGACACAAGGACGAAAAGGGAGGGACAACGTCTGCACTAACTTTCAATGAAATGGTTTATTGCGCACAAGGCACTAATAAACACAGTGGTGGTGCCCTAGCGCTTCACCAAGATGCCATGCAGAGAGATATGTCTTTTTCTGTTTTATTTTGACAAAATATATGGCACACTATAATCACTTCGCGAACTACTACACATTCAATACAGTCAATTCTTTATTTGAGAAGGATAGTTGCGGAGTGCTAACACAATTGGTACCACTTTTACATTTTTTGCAGCTTCTATTATCAGTCTCGTTAGTTCAACTCTATTACCTGATGAAACCTTTGTGTCCTGAAAGAAAGGTTCATACTCTCATGCCCTACACTGTGACGCCAGCCATCCATCGTTGCATTTGTTCACAAGATTACAGTGCTCTCTTAACCTATCATTCATGCAGTCGCTCATTTCCTGACATACCACTTACCACATGAAAGAGGTATCTGATAAACGACAGCTTCTCAGCATGTCCTATGTCGTTTTGTGCAAGCGATTGTCTTCTTTGGTGCTTGACTACTAATTCTGCAAATCGATTTCAGCTTGCATTGAGCTGAAAAACTACTTGTACATTAGCACGTGATGCCATCCTTTCCATAACTGTAGTTGGATAGCGTAACAACTCAACAGGACACACAGCACATGGGAAAGGTTCACACACAACGCGTCGCACAAACAGAAGTGTAAGTCGTAAAAGGCTTAAATTAGGAAGTACTGCTCCATTGCTCTAGTTGGCTGTTCCAACAGTGATGTCGCTCAAAAAAGAATAGCTGATGTGCCATACTTGCACAAAATTTAGCGTTACATAATAAGGTTGGTGTCACATACAAATGTGCAAATAGTTTTCCAGCTCTATGAAAGCTGAAATCAATTTGCAGAATTTGCAGTCAAGCACGGAAGAAAACTGCTTGTAAGAAAACGATATAGGATGTGGTTTGCTGAATGTAGACAAGCTGTTGCTTATCAGATACCTCTTTTCTGCAGTAAGCAGTATGCTGGGCACACAAGCAGCTGCATGAATGATAGGTTAAGATAGCATTGTAATGTGTGAACCTTTCTTGCAGAACACAAAGGCTTTGTCAACTAATAGAGCTGAACTAACAGATTTATAATACTATTAGCTGCAGGAATTGCAAAAATTGGGTACCAATAGTGTTAGCACTCTCTCCCTGACCTTGTCGGATAAAGAATCTGCTTTCTTGATTGTGCAATAGTTAGTTAGTTGATTAGTGTTACGTACGTCTTGTAAAAATGAAGCGGAAAAATACAAATCTCTGCATGGCTTCTTGGTGCAGTGTGAGGGTACGAACACTGTATAAATGTTTGCCTCGTGTGCAATAAACGATTTTGTTTAAAGTTAGCGCATGTGTTGTGTCTCTCCATTTTTCTCCTCGTGTTGCTTATATGCAAAAAATTCTTAGTATGTTGCCAACTAGGCTGAATTTTTCCCTAAACCTGTCACCCTGTGCTGCATCGTCTGTTGTCTTTTGACCAAACTATAGCCTCTTGTTTTTTTTTGGTATGCAGGTGTATGTGCATGCTTGACTGAAACATTTTTTAAATTTAATATGCCTTTTGTGTGCAAGATGAAATTAGAATTCCAGATATTCCCAAAACCACAATATGATTGTCACACACAGTGCTGTGGAGGAGCTCGTTAATTTTGCCTACCCTAGATTCTTTAGCATATCTAGAGTTACTTCATTAAGTGAGACAAAATCAGCTGTTCAACCACCCCTGCTTTTGGCATTGACAAATGTTCGACAATTCGACAAAGTATTGCTGCTGCGCTTGTGCGTTTGCCAAGTCAGCCTTCCGATTTTTGTTGTGGTGATACATGCCTGCTCGATGGAGACAACTTGTACTTATTGTGCCTTTTGCGTGCAGGTTTTTGGACAAAGTCATCAATTCCATTGCTCTTCCTATGCCAAGTGGCCAGGATAATGGTTGAAATTGCTACAATAAAGGTTATGATCAACAACATTTGTTGAAATTTTGCATTTACATTTCGAAGCGCAGTATAACGCATTCCATGCAACATTACTAATGAAAATGAGTCGACTTAAAATGCTTATGTTGTCTGGAGCGCAGTGGATTAAGCGAGTGCCATGTCGGAATAAACAGCATTACTAATTCTTTGGACAAAAGAACCCGATTTTGCTGATATAAAACATTAACTAATTCTTTGGACAAAAGAACACCGATTTTGCTGATATGAAAAATTATTGTACACGGGGGTGATGCTGGAGCTGTTTTGACAAGCGTACTTGTCGTCTTCGTGGCTGCACACATTGAGACAAGTCTTGTCGAAATGTTGGCTCCAGTGACACCCTAGTCAAAGCGTTGTACAATGCCAGCATTTCACAATCAAAAGTTTAGCTGTTCACTGTTAGCCTGTTACACCCCGGTGGCACAATGTCTTTATGCCTCACATAACTTCTATCTATCAAAATGATAACTAAAGGGAAGTCTGCATAATATGGCATGGGATTAATTTCTGGAGCTTCTCTAGCCAGCAACTGAGAACTCTTTCTGTCTACTCTGTCCTTTTTTTTTCCTATGTTCGCGCGCTGCAAAACCTGCCAGTAGATAATCCAAAAACGGCAGAAGTTCAGGGAAGATGGAGGCTTGAAAAGTGAAAAATTTTTGGACACGGAGTGTCGCTGGTGTCAGCGTTTCGACAAGCAGTCTTGTCTTCTTCAGGGTAAAATTGCTGCTGAATGAAAGAATTCGATGCAGAAACCACTATTCGCACCTTTATTTTAGCCAAATGGCGCATAAGTGTTTTTAAAATACAGCAAAAAACCCCATATCTCCCGTGGGAGCAAAGTTCTCTCGATTTCTTTCATCGAAGTGAGTGGGTCGGCGCCGTAAATGACGGGAGGCGCTCAAGGATAGCTTTCGGTTTCGGTTTTTGACTGCGCGAAGCGCCACCTGCTTCCTGCAACTGGTGTCATGGAGACTTCCTGTTTAACTTTTTGAAACTCCAAGCGATTGCAACCTTTCCTTGCACTGTTATACTTGAATTGTGGAATATATATGCCCTGTGTACGTTATGGTTTTATTAGGCACCATCCGGGATATCAAGCATCGAAATCTGAGTGCGACACTTGTGCTTTGCCACTAGAGGTAAGCAAAATATCACTGCATGCTGCACGACGTTCCTGCTGTCTGCGTAGTGAAGCAAAATATGTATCGTCTTTACGGCGACCACTGTCCTTGCATCTTGGCACGACGTAGGCGGGATCGACTCCACCCATGTTTATCGTAGAAGAAGTGAGCCGCGCCAATACGGACACTAGAGAACCAGACGTCGTGTCTTCTCATGTGTCGGCTTTTGACGCTTTTTGTCGTCCATTAAAGACTGATTCCTACCTCTAGAAACTTTCTGTCGTTCTTTGTGTTTATTTCTGCCCTTTTCACCGGACTTTGAAACGAGGTCGCATTCGTTCGTCAACTGACGCAACGTGCAGAATGTTGCCTTTGCCTCGTTCGCAAAAGAAGATAGTCAATACCACGCCATCGAAGGGGCCCGTGAAGGCATAAAATCCGTCAAAAAGAAATTGACATGCTTCCTGAAGTCTGAAAGGGCTAGCTTATTTTCTGCAATCGCAAGAAGCCAGTCACGTGTTGGGCGCTACAGGGGACCCTCCACGGGTGCTGCGGCTACTACTATCCCAGCCTTTCAATCCTTGCACTCCTAGCGCGAGTGCGCCGATACAGATGTGGCAGACTGTCTACGATGCTTACATTGATGCTGCAAGCTGCGTACATTGAAATTGTTTTATTTTTACACGTACATAAAATACGATTCGTGCATGCAAAGAAACAAGGCGTTAAATAGGGCGGCATGGCTCATCTATTTACAACATCACCACATTGGGAGCAATCGCACTGTTTGCATGAATGGCATTCCCCGCCAAGCGAAGGTGACCGAGACATAGGTGTAAGTGCAGTCTTCTATATAATAACTATTTAAGCCTACTAAGTGACATGGTTTAGACAACCTGTTACCATAAGGACCTACCAACATTGTGCATTTGTACAGAGCTGTCTATGCTTTCAGCGTACCTTTAACTTGAGGCATTTAAAATTTTTCCTTATCTTATTATCTACTCCATCTATCTTCTAGCTGCCTTATCCGGGTGCCCTCATGGCCACTTCCGTAATGGTATTGGGCGTAAGGCCATACCACTGGAAGAGCAGACGCCACCTTTGGTGCAAGCGTGCTAGGCAGGCTCATGTGGTCATAGTGGCTGCTTAGTCTCTTGGGAGCACCATAGCGAGCTGAAAACTAAACTTTAGAATGCCACCTGCGCCGTAATTCTGAGTGACTGGGGAGGTTTTCCTGCTGTTGCTGTGTGCTCGACAACACTTGGAAGAATCATCACTACATTATGTAGCCACTGTCTTTGGAGGAGTTTTGTATGTTAGGCCATGCTCAATGCGGGTGTACGCTATGGAGCCTGCTGCCAGCTTTCACATGTGTCCGCAGGGTAAGAAGGTGCATGAATCTGCGAATGCAGAACTAGAAATTGTAAACAGCTATTGGCTAGCACTCCGCAAGGAAGATTTCTGCTTTGATGTGGGGCTGCGATGTTCGGTGAGTAGCAGGAAGCACTCACCGAGACTCGCCTGTGTGAACACTGCCCAGCTAATGATGCTTTTCTTCCTCAAGGGTGGCCCACATGTTTCTTACCTCCATATCGCCCCCCAAAATTAGGTTGAGGCACTAAAGCTAATTCATTTAAGTTGACCTGTCCCAAATCCATTTGTTTTTCTGCAAAGCCATATGTATTCTTGTTGGAAAAGTGCCACACCTTTTGTGCTTATAGACAATATTGGCACCGAAATTGCTGGAAAACTTGCCATAGACTTTTGCACGTTAAAAATTTCTATGCAGTCTCTACACCTTTTTTTTACCCTGCTTTGTAGCTGCAAGCTCGTTGCTGCAGTAACTTCTCAGTTCTGCGATTCCTAGCCCTGCATGTCTTTTGCCGGCGCTGTTTGGAGAACTAGCCCAGTGAACGTTGCTATTGATATTTGTTCACCTCCACGTTGCACAATACCACATGTTTTGCCTCGTAGACTGCTTCTGCTTCTAACACAGTTGCATATCTGCCGTCTTAAGCTTTGGCGTATGAAAGTCTGATGCTATGGAGGTAATCACATGATGTCATGAGCAAAGAAAACACTAGGGCGGCCAGCTGCCATAGCCGTGGGCGTCCCGTGGTCCTCATTCTAGGACTACAACCAAGGCTGTTTGGCCGTGCTTATTGTTCAATATTTTTTCTCGTGACATCAACTTGTACGCCTGATCGCTGTACGACTACGGCTCCAATGACCAGATGTAGGCACTTGCTAGCGCCGCCTGCAGGCAGTCGAGCTCAGTGCAGGCCTCCTGTAGATATAATGGAAAGGGAGCATAGGAGGATCATTTTAAAAAGAAGCGTCTCGTCTGTTTTAGTGCCATCCAAAGAATGTTTGAATTATGAAAAAGAAGCAGCTGGAAATTGCTCACTGACGAGACTGATAACTGTAGATACGGACACCACTGGATTAATAATAATTATGAGAAAAAAAAAGGCTCTTCCCGTCAGCACGCACAAGTCACCATAGATGTCAATTTGCCTAAAGTTTAAATATCTTTGAAAAGCCTTGACAACATCCACGCACTGACATTTATTGTGTATGCAGTTAAACAATATGCTGCGTACTTGCAATCGCCAACTTGATGCTTCTTCTTGTATCTGCCATTTAGTTAGTTTCAACATTAGCTTGAACAAAATGTCATATGTGGGTCATTTCTCGAGGGATTGACAGCAGGACTCGAGAGATCTCTCCATAATGACTGAAATCTGGACCTTGATTCTGAAATATACAGCTTTTGTTCCATGGTTATGTTTCACCGCACTGCAACCTCACATGGGGTGCCACATGAAAAAAAATGCTTAAAACCAGTCGCGTCTCTGTAGCTCATAAACATACTTATTAGTCTTTTAGCAAGTTACGGAATATAGTATGCAAATATGGTAAGGCTGTGGTAGCGCTCCTCCTTTCCCGCTCGTTGTGCTTTTGCTGGTGAAGGCAACCCAACACCACAAAAGCTTTCTGAAAAGTTACTGTGCGGTTGTCACGCATCATTGTTGCCTGTCAGCCTACACATTGTTAACGAGGAACCTGTAGTTTGAGGATGCACAGTTTCCTGAACTGTCACCTGAACTGGGAGCGGCGTAAGCACAACAAGCAGGAAAGGAGCAGCGCTACCCTACTGCCTTACCGTATTTGTGTACCTATTTCCGTAGCTTGCTAAAGACTATTTAAAAAAGAGTGCGGGACAAAGACAGTCATTCGTGGGTACGCCGCTCCGAAAGGTCCAGCCGCGTGTTTTGAGACCCCCGGTCTATATAATCCCAGGAACTGGAAACTAGACACTGGAAGTTTTATAAGACATCTTTGTGGTTAGACAAGAGAAAGACTACCATTTATAGTTGGTGATTTTACTGTAGAAAATGTGCTGCAATGACCACCATGCTGCAGCCACACCGTGTAGATCGTGAATAAATGTTTTAATCAACGTTGTCTAACAACAGTTGGCGTGGCGAGCGTTGACTGTCTTTTTATAATAATGTAATAAAATTTACATATGTACTCCTACGGCTCAGCAAGCTAGAGTTTAGCCAGTATTTTTTGTATACAATTTGTGTACACACCCATTTCTGCAATGCCTGCTGACGGTAGGCTGGTTTCAACTGACTAAAATGCTTTCTTATGATTTGTGAGGTTTATATAGGGTTGGTTATATTCGATGCATTTTATCCAAACATCAACAGTGCTAATAAGGTCTATTGTTGAGTAGCCTGTATGAAATCCTGCTTACTCTTTGGTTGATTGGATTGCTAAGGTGGTCCTAATCTATTAGCTATTACTTTGCAAATGCCTTGTTAGCAGTTATGAGTAAGCTGATCGGCTTCTAATTTTTCAATTTCTTGATGCCCCTTTTCATTCAAACATTTATTTGCAAAGCTGATTACAACAAAAGGGACATACAGAAAAGGGTCCCTCAGTTATGAGACCATACCATGACCCCCCTGCACATGATTATTGGATACAAATTACAAACAGGTACATAAGTTAACTGTACCGAAAGCAAAAAAAATACATTAATACAAGACATTGATAAACAAAGCTTATAAGTACATAAAACTGTATAGTAATGTCATACATAATTAATTAGGGCCTGTTTCACATTCTTCAAAGATTTCAGTACGCTCACAGTAAGAGGCATTGCATAACAAACTGGCCAGTTTTCAAGAACAGTGTGCCCCGTCTTTAAACACGATCTGCTGTTACCTGGCGTGGTTATCACAGAGCAATGCTATTACTTTTTTTTATGCTTTTCGTCGCCATAGCCGTCTGGCACTGCTGAAAATTCCTGGGCTGCATTTTTTGACCAGTGGCAGATGGCTGCAAAGGCACAAGAAAACTAATAGCATCACTGTACAGCAACACCCCTGATCATAACTGGCTGCTTTGCCCCACTGCATTCCCTCTAAGGCTTTCCTTCCTTCATGTTAAAGCTGCTTTAGACACAAAAAAAGAGATGCACACCACAAGAGAAGATGACTGGACAGGGCGCCACTCACAGCTGCTTTAATTCCCAGAAACCACACACACACACATGTACCATCATTCACGCCTGCGCAACAAACATCCATTTGAACATCAGGGGTAAACAATAACACACACTCAATAAAATGTTTCTCAGTCTTATATAAAACTACTTATGTATCACTAACACACAAACTTTCTTGCTTTCTTATGTAAAAAGCTTCCATTAATTCTCTTGCTTTGTGTCTTTGCTTCTGGCAGAATCTTCTCTAGGGGTGTTTTTTTTGTGCATGAAGCGGTTTTAAGATGAACAGATACCAATTCTTCTAACAAGAAGTTTCGTTCCTTCACCTGCCATTGCTGGTGAGATCCGTCTGGACTACTACTACTACTATTATTACTACCATTGTTGCCCTGGCTGATCTCTGTAGAAAATCATAGTTGCTTTGACAACCTTATACATATTGGTAGTGAAACTGCCTTGCCTTTCTTAGTGCATTACACCTGGTTTTGCCTGTGCCCAATTTCTCTTCACTGCTTTTAGGCTTCTTCTGTTCTTTAGAAAAAGCATGTTCAATTGTCTCCATATTGCACCTTCTTATGTTGGCTAACTTACTCTTGTTTACTGTTTATTGGGTTGGAGGGCTTTCATGCTTCGGTGTTTTCTTCAAGTGGCAGTAAACAACCTTGCGGTCCAAAATTTCTGATGGAGAGATAAATGCGCAAGTGTACGATGGAACATGTTGCTGCAAGAATTTTGCGAATAAGTGCTGTAATAAGGAAGGCTCTCTACGTGAAAGTGCCCGTTAAACTTTGGACATGCTATTGCAGATCGCATATATCGATGCAACGAGAATCCCAATATCTTCCTTGTTGTACATCGCTAAAATATCTTGAACATAGCCATTCCATCTTGAAGTGGTACATCCTTTGGTCATCTTGCTGTGTTGCTTCTGAAATGCCAATAACAATTACAATGTGGAAAGCTCGTTTTGTGTTTACTTGAAGACATCATTTAAAGTGCATATCCTGACTCACTTAAATTTGTATGACCTAGCACATGTACTGAAACAAGTGCACAAGGTGCCAAGAAGAAATAAGGACCCCAAAGATTAGCAACATCTCAGTCTGTAATCAGAACAAGCATTCAAGACATTCCCCAGGGCTGTGGAAAAAACCATGTTAGAATAACAGAGAGCTGAGCTAGTTGGTAAGTATTCATTCTAAAGGACAGGGCGTGAAAAGACAGGGGGCCACTATCGCGGAAATGTTTAAAGAAGTCCGTTTATGCTAGGTCCGAGCATGGTTGCAGAAAGCATGAGAAAAAAACATGTCGTAGGTATTCCTTACATTCATTGCTGTCTCACAGGCTAAAGAAAGTGGGAAGTAGATACAGCGTTAATGCTGTCTTACGGCTGCCAAATATCTAGGTAAGATTTGTGCACTGTGCAGAGAAAGAATAAGCGAGTAATAGTAGACAAGATGCGGAATAACATTTGTTTCATAAAACATGCCAAAAAATTCACTGATTGCTGTACAGGTGTGGTCTATAAGGTTCCCTTAGCTACGGCTGTTCTACATAGGGCAGACGAGCCGCTGTGTTAACCAGAGATTATTGGAACATAAAATACTGTGAAGCGGAGGCTCACCTTCTAATCTAGCTTTACATTGTCGAGAGTGTAAGTCCACGCCAAAATTCGATAAATACGCAGTTTTTACAGGCATATGAATGAACAACTCATCTAATATCGAGCCATGGCATATCGATAATAGTGCGCATGAGCTAACCGTCTATTAACTTGCATAAAGAATAAATCAACTGCCTTATAGTTATCTTTCACGTATACCCCCACACGTGCTGATTGATAAGTTCGTCTATTGCATCAGCATGCGCAGATAAGTTTTCAGTCTTCTTTTTTTCCCGCCATTGTGTGCCTTTGCAGTTGATAGTTGGCATTTGTGGTGTCTTGACTTCTTTCTTGTGTCAAAACCATTGGGCATCAACCTTGGTAACAGCAGCATGCTAGAACACACAGTGTATGTTAAAGTGTTCTGAAACACTTTTCCAAGTAATCATATAATAGCTAGAATTCAACTAGACGTGAGGAAGGAACGGCAGAAATGATACGCAAGAAGAAGCCGATTAATGAACTAGCTCTGCGAGGGAAGTACAAGAATTCAGAGTTTCACTTCAGAATAGGTACGCGGCTTTAAGAGGAAACCGACCTTAGCGCTAACGCAAGAATGATAATCTGACTAGTATCATTAAGGAGTTGCAGTGGAAGTCGGGGGTACAGGTTAGACAGGACACTGGTAAGCTATCCCAAGAGACGAAAAACCTCATTAAGAAACGTCAAGCTATGAAAGCCTCAAATGCAACGACAAAATCGAGCTGGCGGAGCTTTCGAAGTTGATCAATAGGCGTAAAGTAGCCGACATAAGAAAGTATATATGGAGAGAATTGAGCATGCTCTAAAGAACGGAAGAAGCCTCAAAGCTACGAAGACAAAAACTGTGCATAGGCAAAAATCAGATGTATGCATTAAGGGACAAGGATGGCAAGGTCACAAACAATATGGATAGAATAGTTGAGGTAGCGGAGAGTTCTACAGAGATCTGTTACAGCAGCCGAGACAGCAGGATGATAATGTAAGAAAGCAGTAATATCCAGAGGATCTGACATCCCCACCAGTATAAAAGGAGAAGTAAAGAAAGCCTAAAGGGAATGCAAAGAGGCCAAAGCCGCTGGTGAGGATGATAACATAGACCTGCTGAAAGACGGTGGAGAGATTATGTTAGAGAAAA
>NC_051181.1:17745525-17799192 GCF_013339695.2 Rhipicephalus sanguineus | reverse complement strand
TGAAATTGAATTAAATCTTGAGTGAGTACAAATGAACATATTTAGTTTGTGAATAGCAGTACTATATCCTAAAAATCATGCACAAGAAAAGGAGGTTTTTGGTACAAATGAGGAACAAACTGTGCCTAGCGATAGTCAGAGAACATTGTAGTACACCAGAAGTTATGCTTCAAAGTTGTGAGTAATGGCCACTTGTGGTTACAAAGTGAGTGCAGTTTGGTAGTAAGCATCCAATGCAATAAAGGATGTTAGTGCTGAAGTCCAGATGACTTACTTTAAAGTAAATGTTTATGACAGACCTTATCAAATGCGTTAGCAAATTCTAAAACAATTCACTCTGTGAAGATGATTGCATCGAGAGAATGATGTAATTTATGAGTAAATATAAAAAAAATTAAACTGAGTTTAACTTTGATGTGTATTTTTAAATTCATACGGAGTAGTGTACTCTGCAGTGTAGGGCAATGTAGACGTATATTGATTGCTGAAAAAGTTTTGTTAGAATATTGGAAGGGCACTGGTATTTTCTTCATAATTTTGAGAACCAGGATGTGAGTGTTTTGTTTCAGCAAATAAATTAGTTTTGCGACACCAGCCACATGAACAATCACTGGAGTAACCACGACATAATCATTCTGGCAAGTAGGACATAGGCAATCATTGCAGGAGACAGAAAATTTTTTCACAAATGTGTCCTATTAAGAGGTGCAGTGCATTCTTCATTAGGCACAAGGATAGATATAGCAATGGGTTTTCCAGAATTATATGTTCATCGTGCACAGGTTGATCATAGTCCAAAATTGTTTAACATTAGTCGTTATAAGGAAACTTAGATTTAGAGTTCTTTAGTGACAGTATATGCGCCAAATGCAGACTTATAAGCAGTTTACAAGTGTTTTGTGGAGTGATACAGGCATTTTTTACAGTTAGATAGCCACTTCCGTTGGTCACTGTACCTAGGACCATCAAAATTTGAGATAATGAAGTAAGATTGAATGTAATTTTTTGTTAGTTCTGGAACTTCAGTAGCAAACATGTCTCAATTCTGCTGGTGCAAAGAATTTTTAAAATTCAGTGTAGAAAAATGCAGTTAGCGTGCTATATATTGGCAGTAACGTTTACTTTTTTGTAAATATGTGCACTTTCTTTAGTTTCTCTGCTCTGGAGGTTGAAATAATTGAGAAGCAGCCCAGGGCTCTGTCCATGGGCTGCTCCTATTTCACACATATATTAAAGACCTTCCACTCAAAGTGTGGTCCAAGATATGCCTTTTTGCAGATGATCGTGTTTTGCACCAACCAATAACAAAATTCATAAGACTGCTCTACTCTCCAGCAAGACATCCTCCTAATCCAGGCATGGTGCAGCAAATCGTGCAGGTTCGATCATCATGCAGTGTGAGTAGGTACTCCCACACGTCTTTTCATTGGGGTTGTAATTACATAGTGCCTTCCCACTACCAACTAAGAACTACATTTTAGCTCAGTGAGAGGCGTTTAAGTATCTAGGAGTGCATATGTACCTAGTGACTTGTCCTGGAACCATCATATGAATGAGTTAACGAATTCCTGCAAATGGTTACTTGGTAATCTATGCCGAAAGTTGTCTTCAGTACCACCTATAGCTGCAGTCAGACGAGCTGCATGTAAAACCTCAATCTAAAGTAGAATATGCCTGTACTATTTAGGACAACCATCAAATTAGCATAATTAATTTTCTAGAATCGGTCCAGAAGAAATGTACCAGATTCATTCTTTTGGACTGCTCGTATACAACTGAAGTGTTTCTGCTCTAAAAACAAGGTTGTGTCTTCTCTCACAGGCCTCTTGCCGCAAAAGTGCTCGACAAAATTTTCTTGCTATTTTCTTATTCACTGCCCCAGGAGACTAACTCATCATTCCAGCACATCGTTTCTCCCACCACATGCATCAGAATGCTGCTTATCTGCCACGTTCCCATAATACTACTTATCAATGTTCATAAATTATTTCTGCTTCCTGACAATGTCATGCCCTTCCTCCTGACGATGCCCTAATCACCAGTATATTTCTCGTTTCAAAGCTGTTTTTGAAGATGATCCGTAAAGTTACGAAATCTAACATGACCGGCCATTTTTTTCTGTCTGCCCACCCTTTATGCAATGTCCCATGTCGGAACCTTTGAGGTATCCTGAATAATTAGGTGAATAAATGAATAAAATGAAGATGTGCAGTCTCACTTATAGTAGGTAGGTACATAATCTATGTATCATGGTAGAAGGTCAAACAAGGTCAAGGTCGGGTGTATACACGCAACATCAGATGGTACACGTGTCGGTTGTGTTACTATTTGTGATAATGAAAAAGCTCGGCACTAGTATTACTCCTTAGCTTACGACTGAAAAGAGAGAGCGGAGGAGGAGGATCGGTCGAGGTTGTGTTTGTAAGATTGAAATCACCCAGGAGTAGGATATGGATTACGAAAGAAATCACATGTGAACAAGGTTTAATACTATCATATAGCTAATTGAAGAATATAGGTGTTGTGGAGGGTGAGCAATAACGCATGGTATATGATAAAACTATTTATGACTACGACATACATATGGCCAGACAGCTTCCAGATCCTTGCTTGAATACATAATAAAAGATGTAGTGTCATTCGCAATTGCCAACACGGCACCATTTCCTCTGCATGCAGCACAATTGTAGCAAGGAACAGAAAACTGCACGGCACCATTGCATACTTCTGTTGTAGTGACATGTGCACACAAGCACATTAAAGTAAGCATGATCATTTTCACAAAGCATGTGTTGATTGCAGACAATAACAAATGATATAGTTACAGACCCACTTAATTCTGACGTTGGAGAGAATGTAAAACTGAAACTTGAGGAAGTGAAGGAAATGGGCCAATGCCCCTCTCGCTTTCTATGCCGAAGGATGTGGCGGAATGGAGCATGCAGGCTCAACATTATAGCTATGTTATTTAGGTTAAAGAAATAGCACTTGGCAACAAGGCAGATGGTCTGCTCGGGTCGGTATTACTCTGGCAGCCAATCACAGAAGCAAACAATATTGACATCAAGCAACCTTTTTAAAATGGTTTTATTTGTAATTTTAGCATCAGTTCAATAAATGATCAGGCTTTTCATGTTCCACTTCAACAAACTAATGAAGGACATATAAATGTACCAATATTCGATTGTAACGCAACTACAATTGCAACACGAGGGGTGACTTTTTATTGCACCCAGGAAGAAAAAATAGGTATTTCATGTGTATTTTGGTCTTCGATTGTAATGCGAGGGTCGACATGAGGTAGCAAAAATCTTGAAAAAAACTCGCATTACATTCGAGTAAATATGGTATGCACTTATATTATTGTTTTTGCAGTTATCGCTTTATTTTGTTTACATGAAAATTTTGTAGCGTCAATTACTTGTAGCTACATGAAGGAGCAGTGGCGGCTGACATTATAGGGCATGGGAGGGGTTTCAATACAGAACCAGTTGTACGTTTACTGTTCAGAACTGACTTATGATAGCATATCAGAAAAATTAATTGAAACGCTTGGGCGAGGCCTGGCTCCTATTAAATGCTATTGATTTGCCTTGTGTGGTATATGTGTAGTAATAAAAAAAATCTTAGCTTATACAGATGTCTTATGCTTGAATTAACTGCATAGAGACAGTTTTCGACATGGTTGTAGCATTGCATCATAAAAATTTTCTTACCTGGTGTCCTTTTAATAGCTCACAACTGATTTGTTCAATCGACGTCAATTTATATGCAGAGGATCACAGCACCATGTGTGTGTGTGTGTGTGCGTGTGTGTGTGCGTGTGTGTGTTTGTGTGTGTGTTGCATCATAGTCATGATGCAATATGATGATTCTGTTATGCATATATTCCATCATAGAATAGTCTCCTGATTAAAATTAATTTATCAACTATATACCATGGTCACTTCAAAATACCATCCGAACATTACACAATTGCCCCGTCCATGTGCTTTGATCATACTCATCACAACAAGACAGTTAGGCAACCATTAAGTCACCTCAACGTGCATCAATATTCATTAATTCCTCATGCTCTTTCATTGCGGAACAAATTACCGGAAGAAGTGGTTAATGCTAACACAACACAATCGTTTGCCCATCTTGTGACTAACCTTTCTCTTGATTTTTAAAATGCTCTTATATATTATTTATGTTCCTCATTGATGTTGAGAGTTTTTGTATTTTTTGCACCTTGTATTTTTTAGTATATATTACGTTTGTGATATTGCCATTGACATTTATGTACCCACTCTTGCTTACTCTTCTGTTGATGTGAGACTGTTTGCGGATGACTGTGATATTCACTGGGGTAAAAAGTGTTGCTAACCACGTCTTGCTCAATGATGCTTTGTGTTCTGTTGACGAATGGTGTGAGAAATGGAACATGAAAATCAGTTTCAACAAGACTACCTGTTGGTCGATATCAAATAAGAAAGTGCCACTGCCGTTTACGTGTAAAATAAAAAATAAAGAAGTTAAGTGATCAAGTCAGATAAAATATCTGGGTGTTACAATTACTTAGAATCTAACCTGCAACAAGCATATTAAAAATATTTGTGCTTTGTCTGAATGTAAGCTGGGTGTTCTAAGGTGAAAGTCAAGAGATGCCACACCTAAAACAAAGCTGACAGCTTATAAAACAGGAGTGCGGCAAACTCCAGAGTATGCTAGTATAATCTGGGATCCATACAGTCAAAAGCTAGCTGATGAGCTAGAACAGATGCAACAAGTGGCAGCCAGATTTTATTATTCATACTACCAGATCACACAGTATTACTTCACAGGGCTAACCTCCAGACGCTGTCTACGTGCAGAGAAATCACATGCTTGAAGTTCCAGGACAAGCTGTATATTAAAACACTAAACATAGAGATCTTACCTTGTACATGCACCCTCTAGCCAGAGTGTCACTGCGTATCAATCATCCATGTGCTATTTTACCCTACACTATAAAAATTGATGTATTAAAGTTTTAGGTTCTGTACCGTACAATTATCGAATGGAACAAGCTCATGGGAGACTTAAGGCCCGGTCGGCGAAAGCTCTGCAGCACTATCAATAAAGTTGTTAGCAACCAAACAAGCTCGATTCCAGTGTATTTGTTGATTGTCAATGAGCAAGAGTTTTTCAGCAACATTTGAAACTGCAGTCTTTGTGTATGGTATTGTATAATATCTTTTACCACCCCTGTAACAGCCTGTGGTGGCTTACAGTATTGTCAAAACACACACACACACACACACACACACACACACACACACACACACACACACACACACACACACACACACACACACACACACACACACACACACACACACGCACACACGCACACACACACACACACACACACACACACTTATATACATACATGTATTACATTCATGACACAGCACCTGTGTCATGTTTTATTCATCAAATCTAGTGTTCCACTCTTGCACTGTTCAAAGAAGTATTTATAGTGCCCTCACGGAGGCCTCCACAATCAAACTGCATTTTGTGGACTCAAGTATATCAGGCATTCCTGCGGTTGTCCTCAGCACACCCTACAGGACAAGGATATTTTGGTCATTTCAGGACGTCCTGAGGATGTGTTGTGTTTTCTGAGGAGGTACGTATCAGCGCATGACCAATGCATGCAATCCGCTCTTTGTGCAGCCTTATTTTATCTCCAAAAAATCACGTGATGGCAATATCAGGCGGTGAAGTTGAGCCTTTTTGGAGTAACTCTAGGCCTTTCCATAAATCACAGTGCCACGTCCTCCTCTGGGAGAGAAGTGCAAGGAGATATGACAGAAGAAAATGTCGGCCTCTTGAATCACCTGTGATGCCAAGCACAGCAATATTCAGTCGCGCAGTACGTGCTGTGCTTTACACAAACTATTCTTTAATTGTTCGCACTGCTTCATTCACGAAGCTTGAAATACAGTATGCCTTTTTAAAGTGAAGCTTGTATTGGCTCACAAGTGTCGATGTCGTCAGCATTAGATGTACAAAAAATAATCATCGTGAAGGCAATGTATGAGCACGTATTTCTTCTCTTGTGTTTCGAGCGTTCAATGGGACTTCATTTAATTACCAAGCCTTGCTTGTCTTAGTAGTTTGGTAACATGTGTGATTTCACTGTGGTTGTTTTCCTTACTTTTTTCTTCATTGCTTTTGTTCTAAATGTTCTAGTTTTCTGTGTGAAAAACTGCCTCCTCCTTTCCTGATCTGAGGCCCTGCCTCAATCAAACCAGCTAACCTGCATTACAGACATTCAGCTCCATTTAAGTTTGCGCGAATAAACTGTATAAATCACACACTATACACTTATTTTGTAGTTAGGGATACTAAAAACAAGCTGAAGTAATAAAATAGTACTCTAAAATATGCAAAGAAATATACAATTGCTGAACAGGATTAGTGCGGCAGTGATTCCACCCCTGCACCATGGTGTGCTAAACGGTATTCACAGTGCCATCCTGATAAAATCAATGTAAATTTCATCAAATAGAATATCGGATGTCATAGAGACACGCTGCACACATCCCAGAAAGGGAATGGGTAATTATTTCAACCGCTATTTCTTTCTTTGCCTTTTTCTCCCTTTTCTTTCCTATTTTTTTTTTCTCTTTAGCTGTCTTGCTGTGTCTTGGTTTCTCTATATGTCTCAGTGTAGTCGGTCTCTCACCTTCTATGTTTTCACCTATTTCTTCTATCTGTTACTTCTTTCACTCCCCCCCCCCCCTCTCTCTCTGTTGTCGGTCTCTCGCCTAATACCTGTTTCTCTGTTGCTTTGAAACTCTTTCTCCGTCTGTTTCTTTCGGTGCATTTCTGTGTTTTTCTCTCTCTCTCTATTCCCTTGCTTATCTCTATTTTTTTTCTCTTTATCTTTTTTTTTCTATGTCTTTTGTTGTCTCACTCTCTCTGTGCAGTTGGTTTTGTCGCCTTCTATCTTTTTTTTTCTCTGTTGCTTTTCTTTCTGTCTATTTCTCAGTTTCTATGTTCTCTCTCTCTCTATGTGTAGTCGCTTTCTCGCCTTCTAACTTTTTTCTCTGTCTCTTCCTTTTCTGTCTATTTGTCTGTTTCTATTTTTTCTCTCCCTCTGTACTCGTTCTCCCATCTTCATTTTCTTCCTGGTAACCCTCATGCCTCTCTCCTTCTCACCCTCACTTCCCTTTCTAATAACCTTGCTGAGCTGCATATACTATTCAAGGCTATGCTCTCCTCTGCAAGCGGGCCTGGATAGCCGAGTGGTTATGGTGCTCGCCTTCAAATAGTTAGTTCACTGGTTCGAATCGCGCCTCGACAAAATTTCTTTTTTCGCCAAGAATTTTTTGTTCTCTTTCCTTCTATTTTTTTCTGTTTATTTCCTCTCTCTCTCTCTGTGCTATGGTTCTCTCGCTCATGAAGTTATTGCATCATTTGCCGGACAAATCGGCACGCGTCTTCTGGTAAAAAAGCAGAAGAGGAAGAAGGCGACGACAACGACGAAGATGGCACGTGCTGGTTCATGATGATGATCATTTTCTATCTACGGCACACGGCCAACCTCGACTTTAACAGCTGTGCTGTAAAAGGGTGGTTCGTCGTAGGTAGGGGCCCATCTTCCAAAGCCACACTGGCCCAGGGTTGCCAGTTAGCTTCCCAGTATAGTCAGTCAAATAGTTGTGCCTCCCCAAACTACCTATATTGTGTGCACATAATGGACGACAATGAAGGCGTGGCTAAGCTTGTTGCTGACCTATCACCAGCCTTGCTGCAATTGTTTTAAACATACGAGGGCTATGTTTGTTTTCAAGTTCTAATTCGTTCAAGGTGAAAACCACAGCGAAATTAAAGACGCTTATGTTTGGAACATGTAGATACACTTTCCAGCTGCCCCATAGTCACCACTGCAACTGAGGCATTTATTGTGGCGTTGTGCCAGCGTTCTTTATGGCCCCCACATTGAAGACAGCCACCTTTCAGCCAATTCTGTATGCCGCTCACTGTTGTCTACACATTCTGCTTCAATGTTCCTGCACTGTTGCTACACTTTGCTGTCACTCATGAAGGCTTTACCATACACAATACTCTTTCAACGATGAATTTCGGCTGTATTGCTGCATGCAGAAATCAAATGACACCACGCACGTCACACATAGTGGGAGACTTAATTGTTCGAGGCATGTTTATGTGCCCAGTGTGTGCTCGGAATTCACAACTGCTACCTCGCACGATCGGAGGACGTACGAGAGGTGCTGTGCAACACGTCTGCACACAACGTCAGACTTTCACTATGGCTTTAATTGATTAAGAAACTGATAGGCCCTCAAAAAAAAACAAGAAAAGAGAAGAAGAAAGAAAAGAGCGCCGCTTTCAAATGCAAGGCAGGGTCACTGCAGAGTTGTTGAGCTTTTATCCTCTAAGCTCTCTCTTTCCCAACCCTTTCGTTGTTCTCTCTTTTTCTATCTTTTTTCTTTGTGACTTTGCAGTGCTTGCTCTCTCTCTGTTTATTTCTTTCTTTGTCTTTCTATCGTTTTCTCTCTTTCTTTCCTTTCTTGCTCGCTCTCTGTAGTCATCCCCTCACCTTCTATCCTTTTTTCTCTTCCCTTTCTCTCAATCTCTTTCTCTTCTTCCTATTTCTTTCTATTTCCATCACTCTCTGTCCTCGTTCTCCCCTCCTCCTTTCCTTTCTCCTTACACTCACATCTCTGCTCCTCATCCTCAGTTCCCTTTCCCACCCCCTTGCTATACTATATACTATACAAGGCTATGTTATGCTCTGCTAACGTGACTGGATAGCCGAGTGGTGACAACGCTTTCCTTCTATTCGTTGGTCCGCAGATTTGAGTCTTGCCTCGCCAAGAAATATTTTTGCCGAGAATTTCTCTCTTTTTCTTTCTTTCTCTCTGTTTGTCTCTTTCTTTCTCTCTATACTCGTTCTCTCGCCCATCCGAGTTATGGCACCCTGTGCTGCAGAAATAGGCGCGCCTGTTCTGGGAGCGAAGCAGAAGGGGAAGAAGACGGCGAAGAGAGCGTGTGCTGGTTCATGATGATAATTTTCTATGATAAACCTCAAGCATAACACCTCTATGGTAACTCTACTCTGCTGTAAAAGAAAAATAGCTTTCAAGCAGATACTTTACTATGCCCTAGCCAAAGACGAGGGCGTAGTAAAGTATTTGCTTGACCTATCTGCATAGTAAAGTATCTAGTATAACCTATATGCATAGTAAAGTACCTAAAGTAACATAGCTATCTGCTTAGTAAAGTGTCTGCACAGCATAAACTTTACTGTGAGTAAAGTTTATGCCACGCTGTGATAAATGTCTCAGTTGGAGTGACGACAGTTTAGAGGTACCTGGAAAGTATGTGTAAGTGTTCCAAATAAAACAGTTGTGAATTTCATTTTGGTTGAAATTTTGCGACCAAGTGGGCTTTGAAAAAAAAAAGGTCGCCCTCATACTTAAGGTTAAAAAGCACATATAGTTGTGATGAATTAGCAGTGCAGTCTACACTGAGCCATAGGGGTATGTTATATGTTGTGCTTACTGGTTTGCGTGTACCGCTAGCTATCTCCTTAATATTGGCATAAAGGGAAAGTAAAAATATGCACGTTCACCTGCTTTTTTAAGGTGCAAGCCTTTATGTCTCATGTGGAGGCTGCACCGACAAAATGGCGGCAGAAAACACGGTACAAAAATATGGCACAGATACAGAAAATAATGGTACTAGAAAAAAACAAAAACTGGCAAACTCAAAATGTCCTGAAGTAGAACTGCTGCAACCAAAGCCGTGTCTGAGAACACAAGGTGCCCAACCAAATGGGGACAGTCGGGGTGGCTGGCGACGTGTCGTATGATGCGCCGTCGCTCCTAACTCATTTCTTGTTCACTTGGTATGAACGAAAATTGGCATAGAAAGGTAAGAATGTATGACTGATTGAATGTTAACTTTTACAGCCTATGCCAAATTACATTCGCTATGATTTTGGAATCCCTAGGTAAAACACATCCACACGAATTCTTTGCTTATTATGCAGTAAGAGGAATTGATGCTGAGAAGTGGTGCATGCACCACGTTTAAAAGGCATTTCGCACATGCACTCTGTCATGGCAGAACTTGGCGCAAATAACACCAGAAGCTGTCGGCCACTGTTTGCAACATGTGTTGTGTATAAGACTCCATCGGCAACAAATATGATAAAAAATATTTCATCGCCTTTTCCCTGTTGCCATTGCATGATTAGACACTCTGAATTGTAAGCTGAATTGTAAGCTTTCCATTGCAATAAAAAACAAGTACGTTATAATTTGGTTGCCTGTCCATTTAAGGTATAGATAAGAACTCCTAGAAATTTTAAAAACAGAAATACAGCATCTCTAGGAAATAATCATGCCCTTCGAATCCACAGAACTCTTAAGAAAGGGTAAGTGGCCATTGTATAGCTGGTAAAATCACTTTCCTAGAGCGAAGTAGCCAGCTGCACTACATAAGCTCTCATGTTGAGTGCTTATAATCTACCAGCAGGGATGAAATTTGTCATACTTTTACACAAGTTTTCTGTTCATTTTGGTGTATTTAACATTTTGAAGCATTCGTAAGATATTAACAAAATATTCAGTTTTACACATAATGCTTATTGAATCGAATACGACAGTATTCAATTTGATGTGTTATATCATTGAATATTTGCACACCCATAGAATATTTGCAGTGTCGGAATTTTCCTGGTGCGTATAATTCTCCATGTTGGCTTTACGTGTTTCCTAGAGAAAGCTTTTGTTCCATGATTTGGAATAGAAGAGCGAAAACTCGTCGATGTGCTACATCGACAAGCTTTCACTCTTTTATTTCAAAACATGTTTCACCAACTAGCCCAACAGTTCACGCTTCTGTGCCATGATCATAAAACTATTTTAACCAAGCCTTCATAGAGAGTGTTGTACTACATTTGCTTATTGCAAAGCAACTGTATGGTTCACATATATTCATGTTCGACAAGCACAGTTGTGTAGCTAGGTGAATAATATAATGACCCATCTGGCCTATGACCAATGGGAGGGTGGAAGAGGGGGGGGGGGGGGGAGTTCTTAGGAGTGTACTTACAGGCTGTTAAGAGTGGACAGGCAAATCTGTCTTATTGTTGCATGAGTGGCAGAGCATGTCAGTTGAGAATAAATATGAGGTAAGGATTCGAGGCACGGGTGGTGAGAGAATGGCATGTGAACTGTTGGAAGCATTTCATGATGGGGAAGGAGTGATGTGTGTATTAGTGACCCATCTGTTGAAACTCGGAAAGGCAGAAAAGTTTCTTGAGCATTCTCTTGTGATGGTTGTTAATGTTAAATGGCTGTGACGTTGCACCTTGCCCTACTGCGCATGTGTCTGTTCCCTTACATATTTGCTGGCAAAGCCACAAATAAAGATAGATGGAAGTTAACACATATCCTGTGTTTCTTAGTCGTGAGTGGTCACTTCTGCATTTTATTACCTCCCTGAAGATATGCACGTACATCTTGCCGAGTTATAAGCTTTGTTGAACTATTTATTGTATGTGGCATCGTTGACACAAGATGACAACAGGGCATATGCTAAAGCTCCTGTAAGATCACAGGCCGAAGGTAACAAGCAGCTTACCTTTGTTAGCACAAAAAGCGCTGACATTTAGGATATCACTGTTCGCATATGTTGTAAGTGCTTCAGTGGAGTCTTGTGAGATTAAAATGTGGTGCTCCCACAAAGATTTTTTTCTTTTTGTACTGTCACCAACCTGGAAAACTATGTAGACGATAGGTAAAAGAGATCAGGGTTAGGCAGAATGATGTGATGCCTGACACTGCAAATGAATGCAAGAGTACTTAATTACCATTGTATTGCAAGTGGAATATTATATTCAATATGAACCTCAGCTTGCTTTGCCATGGTGTTCCTGTGGTTGTACACCTTCTTACCACCGTGGCAGGATTGCGAGAACTAACGTCTCTGTCAAAATCTTGTGCAGGTGTGTGACACAAGCAGTCACTGTTTACAACTTCAAGGTACCTCTTACCACCTGTGGCAGTATTGCCAGAACTAACGTCTGTGTCAAATTCTTGTGCAAGTGTGCAAGGGACAAAACAGAAGTGGTCACTGTTTACATCTTTAAAGTCCTAAACAAGCACACCAGACCATGAATGTACAGTGTCTGACAGCTCCAGTGGAATACACATCACGATGGCTGGAGCCATCCCTGTGTGGCACCAGCTAGCCTGTGACAAGCTGCATACTTTTGCTTGCGATAACTGTGTGGGAACAAAAAAGGGACACCGCACAAGGAAAGGCTTTTAGGCAATCTTAACGGCTTGCGGTGAGGGAATTCTGAAAAGGTCTGATGTGCCATCTTGCAATAAAGAAGCAACTTTTATACCTAGTCTGTCTTGTGTTAGTAGGAGTCTGATAAACGTAGACAGTACAAGTTCGTGGCTAGGGTAGGATGATGGTGAGGAGATGCCCTCTTGAAACGTTAACCGGCACCCCCCTCCCATCCCCTTCTTGGTGCACCGGAAGCTTTGCCCTATAGGTATTAGTTCCTTCAGTGGGTGCTCCTGAACGGCTTGTGATTGAGCTTGCTCTTACTACCTGCTTTACCCAAGTACCAATTCTGGTGTTGGATTTTTCTTGCTCCGTAGCAATTTTGAATAGAAAAAGAGGCTTCAAACATTACGCAAACAAACAGAGCGTTAAATGATTACCATGGATATTCTGCACACAGACCTCCCCTATACAATTCACTAAAGAGTCTAAATTATATGCCTGATTAAACTGTAAGAAAGCATGTAGTTTCTTGATGTTATTTTTTTAAACAGTACAATAACTTTGCAAAAACCAGAGTGTCATCAGTGGTGCTTGATATACAGTGCATGAAGCCAGTGAATATAAACTGCAATGATGCCACCAGAAGCATTAGCAAAAGTAAATTCACCCTGATATAAACCTCATTCTGCATTAGGACTGTCCAGGCATTATTAACAAAGTATATTCAATAATTTCATTACTTCTAATTGCCCCATTTGCATAATCCTATCTCATCCATAGCATGCTGTGAATCCAATAATTATTGACCTACGAGGGGTATTACTAAAGTTGCCAGCTCATTTAAGGTACCTGCTAGCCCCAGTGCTAACCTCATTAAATTGGAGGCTTTAATAAGTACTGCGTTGTGTTAATTCCTTCAAGAAATTTTTAGCATCCCCTTCATAGCTATTTTTTAAAGATTTGATGATGCATCTCCCCATCTGATGACAGGCACTTGCCTAATTACCACCCCATCTTTCCAACAAGCAGGCCCCTGTAAGATGCTTCAACGCATGCTATCATCGCAGGTCACCATAAGTTTCCTGAAACCACCTTGCTTTTAGTTCTGGCACCGCATGGCTTTCGTAAATCATTTTCTTGCAAAGCGCAACTTGCTTCCTTGACAAACTGCACCTATAATTTTTTACCATTCTTCAATAGCTATTTTTCTTGATTACTCGAAAGAACGCAATAATGTGAACCATAAGCTACTACTTTTCAGAGAAAATTAATGAAATATAGATGATCATCTCCTATACCTAGCCTGAGTATATACTTCGTTAATAATCATTTACATTTTGGAGCATATATATGTGATGGCACGAAATCTGGAGTACCACTGGAGTCTGTCATAGGCATTTCGCACTTTTTTAAAGGTGTCATGCAACAATTTTGAATTAATCCTGCAATAAATTAGAAGAATTACTGCCTTGCCAATCGCTTGTCACATTTTTTTTTCACAGAGTAAATTGATAAGGGCTCATTACAGAGGCTGGAGTTGGTGGTGATGCTGTCCGCCGCATCACCACTAATGAGACAGAGGACGGCGCGTGTATAATTAAGGCCCACACGCGCGCGCGCGTACTATGTGTGCTTCACCGCAATATACTCTGTGCACTTCACCGCATGACACAACTGTGTTGCGGCAATGTTGACTTTTAGAAAGACGTTTAGGTGTCGGGAATGTAAGCTAGACAATGCTCCTAACAATAAGATTTCTATTTTATTTCCGTTTTCATTTGTACACAACTACCTAAAGAGGCACTGCTTATAAAACCGATTGTCATAATCGGCGACAGCATATATGTTAAGCCACTCGACAATAACGCCGGGTGAACGCCGGTTCATATCCCGTCGCTTCCAGCTTGCGCATTCCATATCTGTCACGCGCAGTTACTCAAGACGAAGCTTAAATAAACGTGTTGGTCCAAGTAATTCGCCCAAATGACAGTCCAACTGATAGCGATCGATCCTCGATCACGCAACACACGCACTTCTACCACACATCCACGCACGCCACAACACTAGTTGTGCATCAAAGAGACATTCACAAATCGCATAACACATGGCCTTTATTTCATGCTCGTACACCTCGTTATCATTGCTTATAGATTTGGCGGCCAACATTTCGGGAGATTGGCGTTACCTGCTAAGCACCGCGGAGAAGCTCCCTCCGCTCATAAGCGTCCACTGAACACGGTGATATCGTAGAACTGGCAGAACTAACAAAACGGCAACGACATGCAGATGAATCGCTTTCTACAACACTCTTACACAATGCGACCACGGGCAGAGGCGGTTCTCGCTAGTGCACACAGCTCACTGTCAAAATCTACACCAACAACCAGCACGGAGAACAAACTACCATAGAGTTTCTCACAGTTAGTGGGAAACTCTATGGTTACCGTACCAACCGTACCCCGTAAACCGCCTAAAAAGTATTTCTAGCCCAGCGATTCAGCGATTCTGCCGCCACCTACTTATACACTTCAAGCCAAGTCAAGCCGGTTTTAAGCGGCTATATGGGTGCGCCGAACGCTTTTGCCACATTTTGTCTCGTACGCCCAGGGCGACCCAACGCCGGCCTTGAAGAACTCAGCCCGGTATGGATGTTCTCTGACGTCATGCTCCGCTCGCTTCCTTCTTGGCTTCTTCCACGGACCACGGTTGCGGCCGATGGCGCTTCAAACAGCAGTAGTGTTGGTCGTGTTTCCGTGACGTCGTGCGGATAGGTTGTCATCCGGTTTCTTCCTCCTCCTCCGTTCCAGGCTGCGGTTTGAAACAGGCACACAGTGCACACACGGACGAGGATGTATCCTGTTGGTCAGCGTAAGTAGGCCCATTGTTTTCTAACATGCGCCGACATCAGGGATAACGTTAGTGTGGGCAATGCAGACCACCGAGATGAATACCGTGGAGACGGCCACTCGAACGTCGTTAGGCTTACGCACGGGATGACTCCGCGTAGGCTGCGGTGCATGCAGAGGCTTACGTTACCACGGAAAAGCTCCATCCTGACGCGGACATAGTGCAGGAGACGCACCAGAGGCAGATGTGTCGAGTCTCCCGATAATCTCTTGGGCGGGCGCGTAAAGTTCGCGTACAGCTAGGGTTGCGACGACTCCAGCAAGCGCAGTCGAGAGGCGGTCGTAAAATGGAAGCCAGCGCGTGTCGTAGAAGTATGCCATTCATTCGAGGTGCGTGTTTTGATTCAGCAACGGTGTTTGCATATGGCGGTGCTCAACACTTTCTTCGTACTGTGGGCAGTGGTCAGTTCGCCTGCGCGACATTCCCGACCGCACGCAACCGTCCGCATAGCGCGCGCGCAGCTGGCTTTGCGAAGTCATTCTGTTCGTGAACCACGTGCGGCCGATGGTGCGTCTACTAGCTGATAATCGATAATCGTGCGATAATCGTAAATCGTATCGCCTGCCGCCACTCTTATTTTCGTCAAGTTTTGTCCTGTCGAGCGTCAGAATTGTGGCTAGCACTGCAGAAGGGAGTCCGGGGACTGAAGCCTCGTCGTGCGCAATGAAAGATCACTCAAATAATTCGGGCTGCGAAATGCCTCGCGTGTTGTTGGATAAGGCTTGCCAGCTTTCGAGCTCGCCGTTTGGTGTGATCCTAGATGGTGCAGCCATGTCGTTTATTCGATATCAAGTGTAAGCCGAGTGCTGCGAGTAGGTAGCCGCGTGACCGTGTCGTGTAGATATTCGCCTTGTGCGCCACCGATGGGGGCGCTGCAAACGGCGCTCCGGTGACGCAAAGGCGGGGATTCGGCTTTTGTCGTCTGCTAGGCTCTGGCTAAAACAGCAGCATTTTCGTTATATTCCGCTCGCGTCGCATTGGATCCTCGACTACTAGCTGTAGTTTCTTCTAATTATAGTTGTTTAGATGGCTACTAGCATTGCAGGAGGTTAAGAAACGTTAACATAGTTAACATATCTTCTATATACCCACAGCCGTCACGTTCAGGATCATGTCCCCGAGTTCGTAGCGTCACTCGCTGGGCTGGATGGCATTGAAATAGCTTTCGTGAAAGCGTGAACGTCCTGCCAAGCGAGTTAAAGAGAGTGTACGCTGCTTTGGAAGCGAAACGCAATCAATTTTATGGCTTATTCGCAAAAGTTTGTGTAGCGTAGACGAATTGAACGAAAGATGACACTCCACTCCCAATTGTGGTCATGTGGACCTGCGTACACAAGACGTTTGCCGACAAAATAAAATTGATTACTTCACCGACCAGCGGGTTACTGAGGACAACAAGCGTAGATTTAGCGACTTCGATGCACATTAAAGCTTGTTACGCATACTATCGGCTCCGAATGAAGTGCCAGCAGTGGTGTGCGTGGTACAGTTCACATCCTTATGATTAGAGACGACGTGTGGTTTGTCGCTCGTGAGCCTCATTTCGATCGTGCAGTGCTGCCTAATCTGGTGTGCGGGCCTGTCAGTGGCATTGACAGGACGGTGAGCACTATGGAGTTCCTAATACTTGGACAATGTGCTCCGCTGTTCGTGCTTCATTTGACACCGATAGTACAGCTTTGTAAACGGTAGGAAAAATCTGCGAATGTGTTCCGGAAGTGGAAAAAAGAGCTCTTTCCCACCATTCTTTTGGCCTCTTTGGCTGGTTATTGCTATTCTTTACCGCGCTATAACAAGATTGAATATTTTAAGGTGAAAGCCTTACATTCCTCATCAAACGCGAAAATTGACAGTCTGCCTTCCGCGTCGGCAGCGTCAACAAGAGTGATGCAAAAAAATCATCACATGATGACATCATAGACCGCCAAAATTTGACGTCATAACGTCACGTCACATGACATCGCCGCTTTGCACTGCCTCCGTGATCGGTGGGCCGATCACGGAGGCAATGCAATATCTGGCTGTGCAGAAAGCTTGCAAGGCGCCCGATCCTGGAGGCAGTACAAAACCACGTTACGTCCAGAAAGCATTCGGAGAGGGGCTGGGAACAAACAATGCGTTGCCTGAAGAAAAAGATGGCTTTCGCCTTCGAGTCATCTTAGGGAAATGTATAAGGGACCCTGTGAGTCCTTTTAGTACAGTGATCGCGCCACGCCTTATCAAGAGTAGACTGTTGATAGTGATTTACACTATTTTATTGCAAATTCATCTTATTACGACTTTCGATGCGAAAGCTTTGTATTTATCTATGTTAGTATGATCACACTAATTATGTTCAGCATACTTTCAGACAACCGTGAATGAGTCAGCAAACGTTTATTTACTAACGTAGGGATTAAAATATGTTGAAAAAAAAAACGCACAACCTACCAATATTTCATATCACCGTCGTGCATCCCCCTTTGACTCGTGCTCTCAACCTTTTTATTTGTTGTTTAAATTTCAAATATTTAGGATGCATTTACACAGCAGCTGCTGCAAACTTGGATTTAATCAAAGCTTGTTGCCTGTAAATACATAGCTTGCACCGACGTCACCGTGGCTGCCATCTTTGCGAACAAAGAAACGGTGACATCAGATTAGTTCCGGTGCCCCCTCCAGTCCTTTGTGTTCCCCCTTGGCGCAACTGGCGAACAGAAGAAAGTGGGGTCCTCCGCTGAAATGACACTCTAATGAGATAAAAAGGTCACGGTGGCGGCCATGTTTGTGAACCAGTGCAGAGAACCTGTACGTGACGTTACGTGAAAGCTATGTATGCCATTTAATTTATTTGACTGACATGCACTTAATACTCCGAACAAAGGAATTGAACCAAAGGAGCCGACTTGGCAACAGACACGTGCAGCACGCGGTATACATATATTGCGCTATAACGCAGACACGGAAGCAGAAGCCTGAACACTAAAGTTAAGTGATCGAAAACGGGCCGGAAAGTCGTCTGAGTGCGCCACGGCCGAACAATTGCGAAAAGAAATTGTCGCCATACATGCAGATGTACACATTGATGGCTAGCAGACGACACCAGGAGCAAACGGCACTGAACGTGCTCCTGACGGCAACTCCGCTCGATTTCGCTGGGCGTTTTGCTTGAACATTCATTACAAATTGCTTTATGAACTTGGCCACTAATGTTTCAATAACTCGAGCAGGACGGACAGGCTGGTAGTGTCGAGCAGCCTTCACGTAGCGAGCGTGCGCGCGAATAGAGGCATCAGAGTGCTCTCTGACTTCACATGCGAGGGGGTGCCACTCAGAAATCTTGATGCGAATAGGTTTTTTCATTTTAAGAGAATGGAAATTTGGGCAAGTTGGTTTGCATTCATTATAAAAACAGTGCAGCAACACAAGGACAGAATGAAAGAAGCAACGGGACGGGCGCTGTGTTTTTTCATGTTTAAGAAGTGCGAAGAAAACTGGGACGAAGTAGAGAATACACACAGCACAGTGTTTACTTTATTTTATTTTGTACAGTACTGCAGACAGTAGTCCAAGCAGGAGAGGGTGTATATAAAGAGACACACAAAAGGGGGGAAAAAAAAAAAAATTACTGCGTAGCATGGGTGAGGTGGATGGTTATTCTCTGCTTCGTCCCTCTTTTCTTCGTGCTTCGTAAACATGAACAAATTTCAACTAGTTCCAAATAGCGGTGTTGCTGCAATTCACATCTAGGTCTTATGCGTACTGTTCCTCTGATGCGAACCATTGCATTACGCCAACCACTAGCAGTATCTGTGGGGAAGATCGTTTAGAATGTTTTGAGCAGTGGCCCCATTCTTGCTAGTAGGTAAGCACTGAATGTTTAGGCACTGAATGAATCGTTGGTAGGCACTGACTGTGTGACTGTAGCCTCTTTTCATGGCCTTGCTTAACAATATTGTGCTAGCGCCAATGGCACGTAAAGTGTAGCGAGCATGAAAAAAATTTGGCAGATCTCGCACATTGCGGGAATTGGTTTCATGTGAAGCAGTCTGCGAGTACTTCTCTGCTGTATTTTATGGCTTTGAGCCAAGCGTTACGAGGTGGATCGATGTGTTTTTGTAAGTGTAGTTGCTGTGTACACTTTGTGGGCTTACCGAGCACGTCGACAACACTGGCATTTAAAGGGTAACTTATGGTGAACGTAACGTCAGCCCTCACGTTAGAGTACATACGTCAGTATTATCACTTCATGGTGCAATCATGTGAATGTCATATGTGACTTTCGTTAATGTTCCAGGGTCGAGCAATGTTTCAATGTAGCTTGCTGAATCATAGGAATACAAATGTAATGTTTATTAGACTGCTATAAAAGCGGAGCCAAGACTGGAACCACAGATGTTAATCTGATATGACGCCTGTATCGTCCGAGTACATATGTAGTGTTTATTCCTTTCTTCTAAAATTTGATAGCCAGCACAACAACCACAATTGACGTTGCACCGACATTACGCCTGCATAGGCTGCTTTTCCAAACCAGTTTATAGACCTGACATGGCTCTGTGGTAGAATACCTGATCGCCATGCGGAATGCCTGGGTTCGATTCCTGCTGGGATCCTAACTTTTATTCTTTCCAGTGGTCGTGTCAACGCTGCTGATGTCGGTTTTTCTTAACGCTCTCACATTTAAGCTACCAATGTCTGTTCTCGCCGGTCCTGGGTAGATATAAACTGTCAATCACCTGTGGCGCATACCCGGTAAACGGGTATGTGCCACACGTCTGGAGGAAAGGTTTGACAACGTATGTGACAAAATTTTCACGTTACTCATGCCATGACCCGACAGTCATATTTGTCAAATCCTAATACCCTCCCATGCCAATTTTGGTCTGCACCAAGTTGAAGGTGTACTGACACGAATATTTTCAGTTGTCGTTTTTTTGCGTCAAATGAAAGGTCAAGCCCTCGAGAGCCTAGAAAGGGTAGTGCTAAGCCCGAGTGCGCCCTGAAAAAAGTAAGTACAAGCTGCCATCTTGGAAGTTTTAGTACCTAACGTCATCACAACTAGCTGGACTGCTGCGTGAAGTCACCAGAATTTGTACTGTAGCCTGACGTCAAGCTGTACTCGGCGACAACTTATCTTTGCATTGGAGCGAAGGCTACTGAGGCGGGGCATCCGCACATTTGTGTTACTACGCAAGTAGTTCGGCATCTTGCAGCCGATTTCAGTTTCGGTTTCGCTTGCTCGCATCGCTAGAGCGTTTAGCACCACGTCTACATGCAGAATGGGAACATCACTGTGCGTAGATGCATCTACCTACTGTACTGTATATTGTCACAGGGTTGTTACGTTGACGAAGCCAGCAGTGGGTGTGTCGAAGTTGAAACTTTATTTGGCCGAACTTGTGGGCGGGAAATGAGTCAGTCAGAGCGTCGTCTGTCAATAATTCTGACAAGTCGTCATGCGTGTCGGCTTTTATGCATGTTCTATCGAATGTTCCAGTGCTATCGCTGGTGGCCACGTAATCTCTAGACTATTCGCGTACTGCGCGCAATCTTAACAGAAAGATGTAAAACAATCATGACGCTTCTGGAACATCGCATCGCGGTCTGCACGGAGCATTCCAAACAGTCTTTGCGGGTGAAGCCTGAATGATGCAACAAAATAAGACACATGGCAGTATGATGAACGCCACCAAGCTCACACCGCAGCCTGAATACGGTGTTTGCTCGATTGTAACGCGATCACGATTGTAATGCGAGGGGCGACTTTAGTAGCAAAAATTTGGAGAAAAAGCTCGCATTGTATTCGAATAAATACGGAATGCAAGTACCATGATGCCGCTGAATTGGGTTTAGATTTAAAGAGAGCTCACGCTTAATTAAAAAGAGACTGACGGAGATTATTTTATCAAGCTTCGCTGGTCACACACCTTCACAAAGCATAATGGCCACCGATGTTTTTCCATCTGTACATACAGTAACAGGTATTGTCCATAATACCGATTATCACTGGTAGAAAAAAATAAAGCATAAAAAACCGTTCTTATCTTTTATTGCATTGCATCCAGGCGTGATTTGAAACAGCAGGAAAGCAAAAGGCAAGCAGTTATATTTTACAGCACAAGAAGGCACATCGCAAGCAAAAAGACCAAAAGTTCTTGTTGCTCTAAATCAGGATCTTCCAAAAGCTTCGTTAACAAATCAGTCTTGTCCAACTCACAAATCACTTTACATTTTTTCAAATTAATCATTATGTCCGACAACAAAAGCATTTTCACATAGGCTTTCAAGCACAAATAAGAAAGCTTTTCTGCAGTGGGGAATACAATACTTTTGGGCACTCTGTGTCAATATATTGTTTTGCGCTTATGGTACAGAACGTGATAACCATAACAACTTTTTGCGGACATTCATAACATTAATGCACTTGCGACATAGAACATGATAACCATTACAACCTTTTGCTAGCACTCGATGTCAACATGACATTTTACACGCGAGTCATGACACAGAACATAACCATAACAACGTTCAGCTGGAAATGCATGGCAACTGAGATTTCGCACTTGTTACCATAGGTCGGCAAAAAAAAAAAAAAAAAAACTGGAGCTCACATACTCAAAAATATTTTGCTCAGAGAGCTCACTGTGACTCAGACTCGCGAAATTTCCCTCATCCGGACTACCTAAACCTTTTCTCGACCACTCACTCGAGCTCAAACTTTTTTTTTATTTAAATGGTAAAGAAAATAACATCAGAAGGTAGGCTCTATTAGAGCCGGCTGTCTCCCCGAGAAGAAGAAAGAAGCCATAACAAGAAAAATGAAAACAAATAAAAAATAGAAAAAGAAAAACAATCAGCTGAACTATGCAACATGCGTCGTACAACTTCGCACTTGCAGAGTCTAGCACATAGAGGGTTGTGTCACATAACACCTTGGATGCAGTCCACACAGTCACTCTCCCATACAAGGACAAATGACATGACTAGAAAGTATTCTCATTAATGTAGTGCTATGAAAGTAAAGAATCATGGCAATCGTAAGTCTGTATCAATTAAAAAATCCAAAAGAGCACTCATAGCCCTTCTTTTATTGTCAGGATTTGGCCATTGTCCTAACCTTGCAAATTGAGAGTGGTCGTTTGTCAAGTCTCTTGAGTAGGTCAATAAGTCGAACACGCTGTTCTTCATATTTCGGGCATTCTATAAGGAGAGGCTCCACTGATGCATCAGAATTATCACAATGGTCGCTGGTACTGCTCGGCAGAATAACCATTTCTAATAAACAAATCTAAACAGGCAGGAGTAGGAACACATTGATAACAAGGAAAGCCAGGGTAGAATAAATCAGTAAGTGAGTAAATAAAACACAAAGATGAGTAGTGGTATTACAATTTCAGGTCCGATTGCGACAGAAATGAAACAAGGCAGCAAGCGTCATTGACATGAGATCAGAAAGAAAAGGGAACCTTATTTTGATCATTTCAAGTCTGAACTAAGCAATGTGGTTCTCGCTGATGCAGCATATAGTGTTAACATTCACGACCAAGACAATCGCATCCCAGCCACAGTGACGGCACGTGGCTGCTGACACAAAAGGCTCATGTTTGAACGTGTCTCATTTCAATGAACGGGAAATGCCAGATGCCCGTGTACTTACATTTGGGTGCACATTAAACAAACTCAGAGGTCAAAATCTGTAGAACAACCTCAAGCACAGCATGCCTCATAATCACAACGTGGTTTTGGCACACAAAATCAGAGCAGTCATTATCACATCACGATAACGTAATCAGAACATGCATGAAGTGCAACAAAAGAGATCAGCAGATAAAATCACAATGAAGTGAATAAACGATCAAAATGTAAAGAAACAGCAGTGACCGATAGTCCTCAAAAACAATATCGCAGTTTCTGGTTAGGTACTATAGGGGTTACTTTGTAACGAACAGATTCGCGCATGCGAAACTGTCCCATCTTTGGATCACACCGCGCACTAGAGGAGTGTAGTTACTCGCTATTAGGTGCTACGCAGCAGCCCTAACAGTCAGAGCTGTGACCCCTATCCCGCGGTTCGTGTAACTTGCGACCGCGGTGGGTTTCAGGCCAGTGGTAACAGAGACAAGTTCTTTGCCTGACACAGTTTATTGTGCCAAAACCGCCACCAACGCAACAAAAATACAGATAAAACGAAGCGGTGGAGAAGTTCCGCACGACGACGTGAAAACAACAACAAAATGGGAAGCACACGAGATTTAGAGCGATGAGGTTCGACTCACCTCTCGTGGCTTCGCAGTCCGGCCCTGAGGCAGTAAGTTTCCTCACAATAGACCGGGCGTTGCGCAGGGGGTGATGGCGTCTGGGTGGCTCCCGACTCGATCAAGCTGTGGTCGTCACCGCTGCTCGAGTCGAAAGACAAGGCGGTCCCCAAGGAAGCGGCGTGCGTCCCTTGGGGTCTGGAGAGGAGTCTCTCCAGAAAAGGGCAAGGAGGGAAAACGGGGCATCTCGACTTCGGCCAGGGAGCAGGGCACGAAAGGCTGCGGGAGCGGCACGTGCCCTCTCCCACGCAACCCCCCTCGCCACTGCGCGTACAAACGTAGCGCGAAGCCGAGGTGCCGCCACGTTGAAGACAATGGGTTGCGTGTGCAACCCCACAGTACATGTGCAATCATACGCTTGAACCACTGGCAAGGCACACATGGAGATGTCACTGCAGTTCATAAATTCCACTCATGTCGGAGCAGCTCGACTCATCTGAAGAACTTGAGTCTGTGCACAAAGAAATGATGAGACTTTCTGTTTGGCTGTCCATAATGTCATCACGCTCCCATGCCTCATCACGTGAGTGCAGTCAGGGAGCCAGTTCTGTTGGGTCACACTTGCGATTCCTTCCTGCAGCAGCTTCTCGACAGATTCAGTCTTGAAGCCTGTGTTCCTTGAAGCAACATAGCCTTTGACTTAGCTTCATACAAGCTCTATAGGATTTAGCTCGCAGTGGTAAGGAGGCAAGCGCACAACCTCATGCCCGGCAGCACTGGCAAGTTTGTCAACCTGGTAAGCAAGGAAAAGATGCTTATTCTGCTTAACGAGCTGCAGCAGTTCACTTTTCAGTTGGTCATCCGAAAAAGGAATATCTTTCGATATCAACCATGACTGGATTTCCGCTTTTCTGGATGATGAGTTTGGTAGCTTCTCAACCTGAGCACTGTGATACGACGCGTTATCGATCACGATCACACTGCTTGGCTTGATGTTCGGTAGCAGCTGTTCAACAAACCATTTCTGGCAACGCGAAGCATCCATTTTTATACGGTAATCACAAGCGCCCTTCTTGGCACGGAAAACAAGGGCGGCCCCATCAACAAAGCCTTCTGCACTTCCAGCATGTAAAACGATTAGGTGTCCTCCTTTACCGCTGGGTGCACGGAAGCCAGTTGAGAGCCCTTGACGAAATGCGTCTTTCCTAGTCAACACGCTGGTGTCAACACGCTGGCGTTTACCCAGGTCTCATCAAGGTAGTAGATGGTCCTGTAAAATAGAAAGCAGTCTTATTATTAACCGTGCACTTTCCCTGGCAAGAGCCCATTAACAAAGCAGACAGCCTTCATCCGAGGTTATGCCTCTGTTTAAAGGCAATAAAAGTGCACTGACAAAACCTATGTGAATACATATAACATACATAAGCTGGCAAAACTCTGTGAAAGAAAACTTGTTTCAGGCTGCCAGAAGCGTAGCCAGAGGGCGGCACTCCGGGCCTGTGCCCCCCTCCCACGAAATTTTCTTTCTTCCATGGAATACAGAGCAGAAAATGACACTCGACCACACAGTCGGACCCGGCCCCAAGCTCAGACGAAAGTGGTGTAAAAAAATTCTACCTACGCCCCTGCAGGCTGTATATCAAAGCTAATGCAACCACGTCCCCAATCCCCAATTACATGCGCAGCGTATTCGCTCAATAAAACCTGCAATTCAGAGGGCCATCACTAGCTATTCTATTCTCCAAGCCATTGAGACTCCTTGCTCCTTCGCGGAAAAACGGCAGTAAGTCTTCTCAAACGATGGCACGGCAAATGCTGCAATACACAACGCTGAGTTAAACCTACGCCATATGCAACGGAATCCTTGGCGAATACTATTATTTACCGTACAAGCACAAACATGAACAGCCACCATATCTTAATGGGGAATTTCGCTGCGACTTAAGCCAGGATTATGTAAGGCTTTCGATCACTCACCCCAATAGCACACGTTTGGCGATCACAAATGCAAAGCAAACCTATCGTTTTCGCTAACCAGTTGGTCAACACGCATGCTCACCATTCGCGTCAACTTTTTTACCCACAATCACGCGTAGTGAACAGAAAGTTTGCAGAAATAAAAAGAACGTAAAAACTTACCGCCGCTGCCTCCGCATTTCTCGGATGGTCCGGAGGTACTTTCGACACCAAGCAATGATGTCGTCTCTCTCGAACAACGCGGAATTCCTTGTTCTTTTTTGGAAGGTGAACACAAAGTTGTTCAGCATTCTTTGGATCGTACGAGTGCTGATGGTCGGCATGTCCATGTCAGGGTCGCTGATCACGTCGTTGCGTAGTTTCTCGGCCGTAGGTATTTCATTGCGCATAAAGTAGCTGTGCACTTTGCGCCGCAATGCTGCCAGCGCAAACGTGTAATAGCGTAGCAGCCGCGTCTTGCTGGTGATGCGCTTCTCAGTTTGGCCAGAGAAATTCAATTTCTTGCGCTTCGGGGAGGCAAGTGGGGCCCACAGAGCTTCAGCCTTGATACGCTTAACTGTTCGCTCGCTCACTCTGGTAAGCTCGGCGACAGCCCGCACACTGCATTTGCAGACAAGTCACGCTGACGGCGCCTCACTCCAGTGATGACATTGCAGATAACTTGCGTGGTCTGGTTGGATAGCCACTTTCTGTCACATTTAGAGTACAGCTTCTTCGGAGAACGAAACGGCGAGTTTGCGGCCGCACACTGTTCAGGCCAACTGTTCAGGCGGCATCGCGGACGCCATGTTTACTGAGACTCTGAGAGAGCAGGCGTGAGGAAAATGTGGTGCAGGTGAAGAAAACGTGGTGCTGTCCAAGAAATAAAAAAGACAAACAAACTTGAAGTTTACAATAACATTTTTTCACGAATGGCTTCCCATACTCGTTCTCTTTTTATAATGAAGAAATCTTTATTTATTCGAGCTAGCTAACTTTTCGAATTAGAAAATAAAGATAGGTACTGTAGAGAAGCATTGGAACGCTCTAATGGGTCGTCCTCTCGAGCGCCTCCTAGTGGGTTGCCCTCTTCGCCTCTTCTCGGAGAGCACGCCCCTCGTGCTCGTGAGAGTCTGCGCTCTGTCGTGCATCGTCGCCGTCAATCCCGCCATCAATAAACGCCTTAGCAAAGTGGTGGAGAGTGCTGTACCGTCACCGCAACTTCGGTCTCCATTCGATGCCCCTGGAGCTTCGATCCCGTACCGTGCCATCTACCATGCCGCAAGACGCCGCTCAGCAAACGCCGCCTCCTGCTCCGACCGCTTGTCCTGGTGTCCCCCGCATCCGCGACCCTCCTATCTTCACTGGCGCGGATGGCACCGACGTGGAGGACTGGCTCGCGATTTACGAACGGGTGAGTGTCCCCAATAAATGGGACGAAGCAGGCAAGCTGAGCAACTTGGTTTTCTACCACGCGGGTGTGGCAGGCATGTGGTACAACAACCATGCATCTGATTTCCCAACGTGGTCCGATTTCAAGACCGCCATCGTCGACGTGTTTGGCCACCCTGCCGTCCGTAAGCTGCAAGCCGAACAGAGGTTACGTGAACGGGCACAACAGGCCGGTGAATCGTTCACGAGCTACATTGAAGACATCCTTGACTTGTGCAAAAAAGCCGACGCGAGCATGCCGGAGTTTGATAGAATCAGGAATGTTATGAAAGGCATCGACGACGATGCCTTCACCATGCTGCTGGCCAAAAACCCTCGCACAGTGGCAGAGGTCATCACGCTGTGCCAAAGCTACGAGGAGCTGCGCCGGCAGCGCTTGATGACCCGTCGACCGCCATCACGCGATGCTGATCTCGCGGGCTTGTCGGCCATTTCCGACCACTCCACCTTGCTCGCCGAAATCAAGTCGTTCGTGCGTGAGGAAATTGCCCGTCAGGTCTCTCTACTGGCTTTCGCTCCACCGCAGCATGTTGACCAGCCGCCAACTGCCCTTCTGCCTCCTCTCCGCCGAGCGATTCAGCAGGAAATCGCAGAGGTCATTCCTGAATACCACCAACCGCCTCCAGTGCATGCGCCACTAAGCTGCGCGCAAGCTGTAGCCAGGCTGCCCCCAGCGATTCCTGTGGCTGCACCGCAAAGTTACGCCGAAGCCGTCGTCGGACCCCAGGCCTTCGACGCGGCTGTGCCGCCTACGTACGTCGACGTCGTCCCCAGGCCCCGACTGCTGCCCACAATGCCCTCATATCAGCAGCCGTCTCGTCCATCCCTTTCTGCGACATGGATGGGGCCCGCGAACCGCTGGCGCACTTCCGACAAACGCCCCATCTGCTTCGCGTGCGGTTGTGCCGGTCACGTCGCACGCTACTGCAATCGTATGGAGCCGCCTCGGGTCGCATCAGCCCTCGCCAGCCAATCAAGCCGACCTTATTATGACCAAGCGTCGTCTATGTCACCGACGTCCCGCCCCGCAACATCTACCCGCCGGGCACCGTCTCCACGACGTCGCTCACTGTTGCCGATGCGGCCACGTCCGGTCTCACGTGACCAGGAAAACTAGTCGCAGTCCACGAGGCAAGGGCTGCGATGCTATCGAACTGCGAAAGCCCTCAGTGAAGCCCATCGAACGTGATAGACGTGTTTGTGGACGGTGTTCGCGCATCTGCCCTCATCGACACTGGAGCCGCTGTATCCGTCATGGAGGCCAAACTTAGCAGATTACTGCGAAAAGTGACGACGCCACTTTCCGGTCTCTCCCTCCGTACAGCCAGCGCCCAAAGTATCCACCCTACAGCGGTGTGCACTGCCCGCGTCATTATTCAGGATGCTCTCTACGTCGTCGAATTGATCATAATTCCTCCCTGCTCTCACGACGTCATCCTAGGATGGGATTTTCTCTCCCTCCACGACACCGTCATTCATTGCGCACCAGCCGAAATAGAGCTCTCACCGTTCTCTGATTGGACGCCGGCAGACAATCCATCGGCTGCGGGCAAGGTACATGTCAAAGACGACACCAAGGTGCCTGCAAACTCGTCAACGGCGGTGTCAGTCTACTGCGCAAGTCTCTCCGACTCCGTTGCGCTCCTCTCGCCATCTGACCGTGTTTGCACGAGGAAAGGCTTGCTGGTGCCTTTCGCGACCGTGCAAGTCACTCAGGGCAGCACCTCTATTTTTGTTATCAATCCATCCCCGTACAGTGTCACGTTGGTGCAAGGGGAATGTCTCGGTAGCGTGGAACCCCTCGAAGACGCACAATTTATGGACGAACCAGATGAAATGCACTGCCACAGTTCCAGTACGCTCGGTCTGTTTCCACGTCTGGTTTACCACCCGCTGATGTATTTGGTTCCTCCATTGCTGACAACCTTACGCCAGTCCAGCATTCCCAGCTTCTGGGCCTGTTGGAAGAATTTCGCTCTTCTTTCGATGTGGCTCAAACTTCTCTCAGCCGCACGTCCACCGTTACGCATCGCATCGACACTGGCACCCAGCCGCCACTGCGGCAACGTCCATATCGCGCATCTCCCACAGAACGCCGTGTAATCAACGAGCAAGTCGACGAGATGCTTCGCCGCGATGTTATTCGACCTTCTAACAGCCCCTGGGCGTCTCCTGTCGTTCTTGTTGCGAAGAAGGACGGTTCTGTGCGGTTCTGTGTGGACTACCGACGACTTAACAAGATCACTCGCAAGGACGTGTATCCACTACCGCGAATAGACGACGCGATTGACAGCCTGCAAGGAGCAGAGTTCTTTTCATCTCTCGATTTGCGCTCAGGGTACTGGCAAGTACCTATGGCTGATGACGCTCGACCGAAGACCGCCTTTGTCACGCCCGACGGCTTGTACGAATTCAACGTCATGCCGTTTGGGCTGTGTAATGCGCCCGCCACCTTTGAGCGCATGATGGATACCGTTCTGTGCAACCTGAAATGGCACACATGCTTATGCTACCTCGACGATGTCGTCGTTTTCGCTCCGGACTTCCCCACACATCTTCAATGCCTGCGGCATGTTTTGACGCGTTTGAGCGAGGCCGGTCTACAATTGAATCTCAAGAAGTGCCGATTTGCAGCACGGCAGCTAACAATACTCGGTTACGTCGTGTCCAAGGACGATATTCTCCCCGATCCCGCCAAGCTTCGGGCCGTGACCGAGTTCCCCAAACCTACGTCCGTCAAGGAACTGCGCAGTTTCGTAGGACTGTGTTCCTACTTTCGGCGCTTCATTCGAAACTTCGCGACTATCATATCGCCGCTGACGAAGCTCCTCGGAAGTACTGGGCCGCTCAATTCGTGGTCGTCAAGAGTGTGACGAAGCTTTCGCGAAGCTCCGTCGTTTGTTAACGTCGCCTCCCATACTACGCCACTACGACCCTACGGCCCCTACTGAGGTACACACAGACGCCAGCAGTGTTGGCCTTGGCGCTGTCCTTGCGCAGCGCAAGCCAGGGTTCCCTGAATATGTCGTGGCATATGCAAGTCATACGCTTACCAAAGCCGAGACCAATTACACAGTCACCGAAAAGGAATGCCTGGCGATCATCTGGGCCCTTACGAAGTTCCGACCTTATTTGTATGGTCGCCCATTTGATGTCATCACTGACCACCATGCACTATGCTGGTTGTCATCATTGAAGGATCCATCAGGCCGCCTCACCCGCTGGGCACTTCGCCTACAGGACTACGACATCCGCGTGCTGTACCGCAACGGACGCCAGCATGCTGACGCCAACGCACTCTCGCGCACCCCCTTGCCTGACGACAATACCCACAGCTCAATGTCTCACAATGCCGTTTCTTCCATCGACATTCACACCATCGCTACCGAACAGCGCAAGGATCAGTGGATCGCTTCACTGATAGACTTGCTCACTGATCCATCGGCAACACCATCCACTCGCACGTTGCGTCGTCAAGCCCATCATTTCGCCATTCGCGACGACCTCCTTCACCAACGCAATTACAACGCCGACGGCCGCCAGTGGCTACTAGTAATACCCCGCAGTCTCCGTTCTGACATATGCGAATCGTTCCACGCTGATCCGCAGTGTGCGCACTCTGGGGTATCGAAAACATACCACCGCATTTGCCAACGGTACTTTTGGCGAGGGATGTACCGCTACATGCAGAAGTTCGTTCGCTCGTGCATTGATTGTCAGTGCCGTAAGACTTCAACGCATCAGTCACCAGCAGGTCTACAACCTTTACCTTGCCCTGACCGGCCATTTGGGCGCGTTGGCATCGATTTGTATGGGCCACTTCCTCTGACGTCGGCTGGTAACTGCTGGGCCATCGTCGCTGTAGACCACCTTACGCGATACGCCGAAACTGCCGCCCTCCCAGCGGCTACAGCGCGCGATGTAGCCTCCTTCCTGCTCCACCGGTTCATGCTGTGCCACGGTCCACCCCAGGAGCTGCTCAGCGATCGAGGCAGTGTCTTCCTGTCTGAAGTCGTCGAAGCCATCCTCAAAGAGTGCAACGTTGTTCACCGCGATACTACTGCCTACCACCCGCAGACGAATGGCCTCACCGAACGCTTTAACCGCACGCTCGGCGACATGCTCTCGATGTACGTCGCCGCCGATCACACAAATTGGGATTCGATTCTGCCTTTCGTCACCTACGCCTACAATACCGCCCCTCAAAGCATCACTGGTTTCTCACCATTTTTCCTATTGTACGGCAGGCACCCGTTGCACACAATCGACACAATCCTTCTATACAAGCCGGATCGATCTGAGTGTGCACCTATTTCTGCCACAGCCAGACTTGCTGAGGAGTGTCGCGAGCTTGCCAGGACCTTTAATACGCAGGACCAAGAGCGTCAGAAGAGCATTCGCAGTGCCACCAACACTTCTGCACTCACGTTCCTCCCTGGAGCGCTCGTATGGCTCTCGGTTCCTACCACTGGAACTGGCCTCTCTTCCAAACTACTACCCAAATACGAAGGCCCCTACCGTGTCGTCGAACGCACATCCCCGGTCAACTACCTGATTGAACCTATTGAACCATCTTCGGACATGCGCCGTCGAGGGCGCGACATTGTCAACGTGGAGCGCCTGAAGCCCTACCATGACCCGCTCATAGTGACCAGCTGTTAAGTCGCCAGGTGGCTCTTTTTTCGTACCCGGGGTAATTGTAGAGAAGCATTGGAACGCTCTATTGGGTCGTCCTCTCGAGCGCCTCCTAGTGGATCGCCCTCTTCTCAAGGAGTGCGAGTCTGCGCTCTGTCGTTGTGCATCGTCGCCGTCAATAAACGCCTTAACAGTACTATTTCTTGGCGCGCGCATGCAGGCACTTTGGCTCTGTAGCTTCCACAGTGGTGCCAAGAAAAGTTGTCGCCGAGTATAGTGTCGATGTCGGTAGGTGCACCATGGAAAAATTGACTTTAATATCAACCTAAAATATCTGATCAGCATTTGCTGAGCTTCACACTTGCTCAGAGCCGTCTCCGCATACAGGAGATTTGTATGGCAGAGTAAACTCTCCTTCGAAAAAAAGTGTCAGTACCCCTTCAAGGAGGCGACCATGAGAGCACCCAGACGTAGGCAGACAGACAGACAGAAAGACAGAAAGAAAGAAAGAAAGAAAGAAAGACTCAAAGTGCCAAAGGTTCGCTAAGAAATGCTTCTTATTTAAAGCCCACGAAATGCCATTTTGAAGAGAAATGATCCTTGAGAAGGGGGCGCAGCAGCGTATCACGAATGTGTGAATAGACATTTCGCAAAAAAAAAAAAAAGAAAAATTGGTCATTGGCTATTTGCAAGACTATTTACTAACTGATAACTCTTGTCTACAGAATGCTTTTCTCCCTTAAGGGGTTAAAGGGGACACTAACGGCAAATATTAGGTAGACATTGATTGTTGAAATAGCGGTCCAGAAACATCGTAGTGCTACTTTAGTGCCAAGGAAGTGCTTATTTTGAAGTAAAATCACGTTTTAGTGATCCGCATCGCATTAGCGCACTTCAAATCACCCGCCTGAAAGCGGTATTTCTCACGTCACTGTTGCCGTGCCCAACGTTCCTCGCCTTTACTGCACGGCGGCGTGCACCATTCGGGCATCCGGCAACATCACATGCATGTGTCATTTTCTCGAACTTTCTGTCAGAGCGACTTTCACGAGCGCGCAAAACACACGCGGCAGTACCCGATACCGAAACTACCACTGAGACGCGACCGCGTGAGCGAAGCAGGGCGCCAGGTGAAGTGCAGTTCGGCGAAAACGGAACCTTTGAGCCACGCGCGCTGTTCCCCATGGCAATGCCGAAGAGGTTCTTATTTCCATAAATCAAACAAACAAACAAGCAGCATTTTAAGTATGTCTCCTGATGCACGGAAGGGTCTTTTTTTATTGCAGCTAGTTTGATTATGAGTGATTATTCGTAGTCGGTCTGTCACACGTCGTTGGGATAATTTCCAAAATGCCCCACTCGTGGCGCTCATTATGTGATACATTTAGCTTAATTTCTCGGTAAATAGGGCACTGCTGTTAATATTGCCATTTTAGAAGTTGTCATACATTGAGCTTTCACTCTGACATAAACATTTGTCTCTATGTCCCTTTAAAGGGGAGCTGACACAAAATTTCACGGCCATGATAGCTTACGGAATCGATTCCCATGAACATGTGTGTATCATCTTTAAAATAACAGCGAATATAGCTCGGAAGGTATTTTAAATGAATTTTGAAGTTTGCGTGAGCAGTCGACACCCTCAAAGGTGACCCTCGGTGACCCCCCTACTTTCCTCACGTAACCACGCTGCAACAAGTTATGATGACGTCGTAGCTGCCATTTCTTTTTTTGCCACGTTCGCTCCCGCAGCCTACTTCTCGTCGGCTGCTTGCGAACCACGTGGAAGTGCGGCACAGTTATGTGTGCTAATGTGATGGAGCGCGGCACCCGCTAGGTGGTGATAGTTGTACCCGGATGCTTGCCGTTTTTGAAACCGAAACTGACACTGGTCAGTAGTGAGGAGCCTGTAATTAATTATCTGTCGTGCACTGCAGCAAACGATGTGCCGTATTATGACTAACAGGCCCCCAGTAACACATTGCAGCAAAAAAACGCGAGGCCAAAATTTTGGTGTGAGTACCCCTTTAAATCGCATTCACCCCACCGCATTCCATGCTCGTTTACAACCGAAGCAAAAAATGTCTGCTCCACCCACTGTCCCTCCCACAGATAGAATGTGCATAAATGCTCCAGCCAAGCGCACTTCTTGAGTGTTTCAGGTGATTCCCATACAGATGCACATTTGTGTCGCTGGTTATAGGTCGGAAACGTCCTGGTAAATTTTGTCGGGGATTCTGACATCGCTGCTCAGCCAGACGTAACATCGTAAAAATGAACCTTTAACCCCGAATTATGCGTAGTATTTACATTAGCCGAAAAAAAGTACTTACGCTTGAAGTGTAGCACACGTGCAGGGCATAATTTTCGATGGAGGCGAAAACGTTTGAGGCCCGTGTACTTAGATTTAGGTGCACGCTAAAGAGCCCCAGGTGGTCGAAATTTCTGGAGCCCTCCACTATGGCGTCTCTCATAGTCATATCGTGGTTTTGGGATGTTAAACCCCAGATATTATTATTATTAGGTGCAGGGCATATTCTGTGGGCAGAGCTGACATTTTTTCTTGGGTTGCAGGCGAGATAAAAAGGAAATTACTGCAGGACTGTTGTGTCAAGGGAGGAAAGGCAGGGTTGGTTCAGTCTCCTCTTCCCACATTGACTCACTGGTTGCCCCATCCTCAATAGTTTGATTTGCTAGTCTCTGGTCAATGCTATTTGTTCAGAAACTGTTTGCTTCTACGTTTTTGCAGTGTCAATTTGGGCTCAGTATTTGTCTGATAACTGTGTATAAACATAGCTCTGCTATGTTCGTCACCTCTGCTGTTATTACATGATAAAAAACAAGCTTTACTGTGGGCCTGTAGTATCAGGGTGCGCACAGGTCCTTGAAACCCTTGAATACCCTTGAAAATCGAAAGTCTGTTTTCAAGGCCCTTAAAAACCTTGAATTTCAGACCAGTCCTTGAAAAACCTTGAATTTGTTGAATGCTAAATTTGAATTGGTATTTGTCATCATGGAAACTGTTTTCATTGCTGAACTTTTGTCTTTTGTTTGGAGTTCTGAAATGCGGCCAAGAAACCATACCAATTTTTATACCTATTTAGCCGACTCTCGTTAGGTAGCTGGCAACATTAGACTTGGTGCGAGTCTCGGAGGCAGCGTTCACTGTAGATGTCGTGTCAGTGACCTAAAACGTCACCACCGGTACTAGCGGAAGTAGTATCGGCTGCGAGCACAGTGGCCCCATCGCTATCGCATGTCCATTGTGTTGTCTCTGCCCAACTAGTGCAACGCGGCGTCCGAGTTTGTGCGCGGGCTTTAACCTTTTCGTGTTCTTGTGCTATCAGCGCTTTTTCGAATGAGCCTGCCTTCGTGTTAGTGCAAGGGGTGCAAGTGATGTGTGGATATGTGAAACAATGCCCAGAAAAAGCAAATTTCAGACTGCGTGGCTCCACCATGACGACTACAAGCACTGGATTGCACCTGACACGACGAATCCACATCGGGCTAAGTGCGAGCTTTGCGGCAAAACTTTTGATGTGACTGCCATGGGTGAATCCGCTTTAAAAAGTCACATGAAATGTGCCAAGGATACAGTAATACCTCGTTAACTCGAACTCGCATATCTCGAAAAATCGGCTAAGTCGAAGTTTTCCGCGGTACCGAACAATTTCCCATAGGTGCAATGTATTTATTGCCCTTTATCTCGAAGTATTTCCACGCCCACTTTCGGTTATCTCGAAATCTCAACTGATAATGGAACCAAAATTTCGCCGCCGAACCGTTTCACAAAATACTAGCGGCAAAATGTCATACGTTTCACAAGGTTCGCGCGAGGCTGCCGCGTTTACGACGAAGTAGACACTGTTCCCGAAAGTAAGGTCGGAACCTAGCGGCATACGAACTTTGCCGAGCAACCCTGTGTCACGTCATGTGACGCTATAGACGTGCACATAAGCAGGCCCTGCAAAATAGCTCGGGTCGTACACGTTTTGTTTACCGTCAGAGATGCGATTTCAGCATTTTATTTACGCAAGGCACGTCGCGCGGATTTTTTCGTCGGCCGTGCGATGTGGTGAGGATAACGCCACCAAAGCAAAGCAAGTCACTGATGCTGCAAAGAAAGGTAGCCCTAATCAAAGAAACGGATTCGAGGCTCGAAGTTTCCGGACGTCAAAACGGCGCTGAATGTGTGGCATCGTGCGACAGGAGCCCCTTCCAGTCACATCGACGGATAAGGCCGATTCTCTGGACTTAGCGGTGGGCTAAGCTGATCTAGCCTGCAACATCGGCTGGTTTGACCATTTTTCTTAAGCCAAACAACGTGGCGTCACGCACAGTGATCGCGGCAGCGTCGACGCAGCTACTCGAGGGGTGACGACATCCGCCGAAACAAGAAACATGCTTCGCTTGATGCGAAATAAATTTGAGTGCAGCGGCGCGAATGATCGGCACATGCGATGTGTTAAGCAACTCGAGAAAGCTTTGCTAGGTGCAAGTGTTACTGAAAGGCAGACCAGCCTTAGTCGGTCTCTCTGCACTAAATAAAAAGGCAGTGCCGAAAAACACAGCTGGTTAATAGCGCTGGTATGTCATTATTTTTCTTCAAAACCTTTACAAAGAGCCAGTTAGGCGCTCCTGTTAAGAAACTGGTCAGTAGGGATAACGTTTCTAGATAGAACTCAACTTCTCAATGGAATTTGCCCAACTTTGCTTATCTCGAAAATCTGCTTATCTCGAAATTTTTTCTGGTTTTTACTACTTCGAGTTAACGAGGTATTACTGTATTGGCGCAATCAAGATGAGGCGAGGGAGTGCATTGAAAAGCTACCTGACGCCTGTTGTGACAGAGCAGTCCACTACAGCATTTCCGTTGCAGTCGCCAAGCTTAAATGATGCTTCTAAAACACACGAGCTTTTCACTGACGAATTTACATTGCGATATTTGGTAAACATGTCTTTATTTATTTTTTATTGCGTGCAATACAAGCAGATTTGTATTGTGGCATGTGCTTTTCTTTGTACAATAAATGTCAGACCTTTTGAGCGCACTGTTTCAAGATCTTCGACATGGGCAAAAAAAATTACCTCTCGAAGAGGGCCTTGAAAATCCTCCTATAGGACCTAGAAAGTTCTTGAATATCCTTGAATTTTCTCCTTTGAAACCTGTACAAACCCTGAGTATGATAGCTGTAGTGTGCACTTATCTCACAGGAGTACGGCCACTAGCGTTGGTTCAGACTTAAGGAGCCGCGGGGCCACGTTTGCCGTCGCCTCGCGCGAACTAGTGCGCCGCTGCACATGTGCATTCGGGCGACAGAGGCGCCGAGCGCAGTTTGGCAAGTGCACAGTACTGCTCTCGCGATCAGCAACACTTTATATTGCCTGCAGCAACACCACAACCTCAGTACGCCCGCTCCCAAAGATGGCGGGAGAAGCAAACAGGCTTACCACGCCAGGGGCGAAAATACAACAGAAAGGGTGCCACTAGCACATCTCCGCGGGCCAAAGGGCTCACGGCGACACGGCGCTGAGGGAAACGGTCCCTCGCAACTACGCTGCATACTCTCACGATCACTGACCACATGGGCCGATCGCTCGAGCGAGGGCAAACTCTGCTTGCGTTGGCTTCGATAGGTACAGCTCGGCGTAGTATGACCACGCGTGAAACACCGCACCGCTCTTCAGCCTAGCGTTCGGAAAGGGCAACGGAAGGTAAGCGGGCGCAAGGCACCGTTGGTGAACTCTGTCCGAGCGAGCCCCAAAAACAAGGAGCCGACGGACGGGAAAGAAATGATGTGCTCACCCCTCGCTGCCCAGCGAGATCCTTACTCCAATGGAGAAATAAAAAAAAGTAGGAGGGAGCATCACGTGACGTTTTTAAAGCCCAGCCAAAAAAAAATGAAACAGGGGCGTGCTGGGAAATGAGCACCACCACATGATAGGCAAGCAGTGAGTTTTGGAGTACGGGGGGGAGTGGCGTCCGAGGAGGTTGGCTTGTGGGCGCTATTTTAATTTTGTTTTTGTTCATGAGCCCGCCAAGAAAGGAAATGAAACAGAAGCATCATGGGAAATGAGCCACGAACACGAGGAGCAAGCGGCTTCAGAGGAGGTTGGCTTGTAAACGCTAGGCGTGCTCCCTCCTATTTTTTTTCTTTCCGCGCGAAACGTCTCGTGAGACTCGAGCGCAGTGCCACAGTCGAGAACCGGCGAGAGTTTAGCGTCACTCCCGCTCTCGCAGCACCGACGAACTGCGGAGGATGGGAGAGTCATGATAGGCCATGTGGACGGCAGAAATAGGCGAAAACCCGCACAATGGCGACGGGCAAGCCTCAATACCAACACAGCGAGTGTGAAACAAAGGGGAATTGAACATTTTTTAATATCTCTGATGCTCTTCATTTTGATTCAACTGTAAGAACGATCCAAAATTTTTAAGTCATGCTGCTGTTTCTTCACGATTGTGCTGCAGAAATCATCAATATAGTTGTCCAATTTATAATGCTAAGAGCAAAGGTGAGACAGCTGTGCATATTGCGCATTTTTGATAGGATTCCGTTTTCCTGCGCCAAGCTGCCCCAAAAGCATAAAAATCGCAAAAATTGCGCCGGACTCCTCCAAAATAGCCTCAAAAGCAAAAATTTTGATGCGCACATGAGCTTCAGTGGGAAATAAAGGCCAAGTTGACAACATAAGACATTCGCAGAACACTTAGATGCGCCGAAGCATGTTCTGCCATAATCTCCTCTGGAGTGTTGTAAATATTCGTGACCCTGCAAAAATGTGCTGCCGTGCCCCGAGAGTGCTGCTTCTAGTCGCTAGGCTGCGTGTTCTGGCGCTGCTGTCGCTTAGCGAAAACTACCGAGTGGCATGCTTAACGAGGTTGACTCTCTGGTTCTTTGTTGCACGTAGCGTGCTCATCCGTTCGCTGTGGTTTTCGTGTCAACGCTACTGTGTGTGGTCGCCTACGTGTGTGTTTGCTGTAGGCGAGTACCTTGTTGCGTCAACGCGGCGTGAACAGTCTTCCTGCACTCGACGCGTCTCTGCGACGCTCTAGCGTGTGGGTTCTCAAACTGGTTTCCGTAAGACCCAGGGGTTCTCTGAAGGACATCTTAGGGTTCCGCGATCGGCCAGAACGAATGCAACCCGCTCCCGTTTTATGCCCAATAGCAACTAATTTATTTTTTTAGACAAGCAAATTTGCATTGCTTGTCTAAATGTCGGTCTCCTGCTACCCGCAGACACATCAGGCGTCTGCAGGTAGCAGGAGACCGACACGGTAGCAGCACTAAAAACTCGTCTTCTAGTGTGCGCCATGAAACTTGCACGATTTAACGGCAGTCAGAAGTGCTTTGTCCACTTTTGCCTGGAAAATATTGTTCATGACGGGTGCCACTTTCAAGCCAATACAGACCTTCAATCTCTGGACCTAGGTATTACCATCCTAGCCCACGTACATGTGTGTTAAGTAAAAGAACAGTAGCTCGAAAAAACTCTACCGAGATACCGCACATAGTTGCAAACTTCATTTAATTGTTGCTACAGATGCACTCTTTTACACTAGTCATAAGGTCGTCATGTGGCAGCGTATAGTATGTCTTCAATATCGATAATAAAACCGGAAAAGTCCTCTTGGCACGCGAAGGAAAACCCAGCTTGTGTGTTTTCACCAAGACAAATGTCTCCAGATTCAAGCCTTTCAGCTTTTTTACATCGCTGCACACTCTTCCCAAGTTCAACCGAAGTCTGAGATCCAGCACTTGCTTCCCTGTCTCCGATGGCTTGTCAGACACCTTGTGAAAGTTTTTACAAACAGCAGCGCAAGCTTTTTCACAGAACATTCCAGCAGGCATAGGATCCTTCTTTGCCAGACAAAAGAACCTGAAGGCCATTAGTAGCAAAAAAGTCAATTGCTGGATCAAGGCCCTGTGTTTGCCTACCTTCTGACCGCGGCAGGAGTTCTACGCACTCAGTGATGCACCTAGATTTATCCTCTTCTTGGACCTTGGGGCACCAACCTAGCCAAGGCGATCTTGTCGACAGGGTTGGCTCCCAGCAAAACTTTGGCCCATCTGCAACACTCTTTTGTGTTCCCCTGGAATGTCCTCGGCGCCCATGACCACTACCGGCCAGCCAGGGTTGCGCTTTTTCCTTCTGGTCGGCAGTGTGGGTCAAACATTGTTGCAAAGTAACTCCGCGACTTGGTGGGCAATCTTTGACCACCTCCCGAATGAGCGCATTCCACCACCTTGCTGTTCACACATGACAAGAAGGCAGTCCCTGAAGAACCGCACCTGATGCTGGCACTCAGTGCTGCCACTCAGTGCTGAGAATCCTGCTAATACGCAGGCAATGGCCTTCCAAAAGTAGCATCCATCCAAACATCGGTTGCAATTCTTGGGGGGGAGGGGTGGCACATGGATTCTCTTGCGTACCATGATACTGTTCTTGCCTTACACTTGTAACTCACGTTAGAAGTTGGGCAAGTTGGTACGGTATCACCTTCTGAAAAAACTGCGCAACAGGACGGGACACAAAGAAAAAAATGACAAACAAGCGCAGACTCAAAACTGATTTATTGAAAAAAACGTATCACCCTTATGTAGCATGTCAATCAACGAAAAACACACACACAAAGAAAAAAGCCAGTCAAGGATTTCAATAAATCAATGCAGTGTAGTTGCCTGTAGCATGTGGAACGCAGATACGCGAATTCCTTGTCAGACAGACTGATAGAGCGACAGCTATTACACAAGTCTCCCTTTCTCCTGATGTGAAAGGACTCTATAATCTTGCGGCCTATGTATCTCCTTTCCCTCGATATAACTGTTGAATCATTAAAGACGGGTTTGCAACCACACACTCTGCAATGCGCGGGCAAATGCAATCCCGGGGTATTCGAAAGCAATCGCTCGTGTTCCCTTAGCATCATGTTCGTGCATCTGCTGCTTTCACCATTATAAGATTTCCCGCACCTTAACGGGACCTGATACGCTATGCCTACCTTGCCTGGCACATATTTGTTCTTATGCTCAACCACGGCCGGTCTTGAGGCGCGCGCTCGCTCCTTCCCTTACGGCCTGAGCAGCCGCCGGGAGTACAATGGAACTTTTTCTATACAGTCACGACGGCGCGCTCCGCGTGAGGGCGTCGCGAGCCAACCGCCCAAAGCGCGTTTCACCGCATGCGCTTCGTGTTGTAAACCAGCTGTGCCCGGCCAATTTCTCGTGCTAATTACTTCTTTCGGTTGTAGCAAGCGGTGAAGGAAGTACAGGTGCGTGTGGGGACAGTCTGCCTTTCTCGGCACTCGGCAATAGAAGACGCACACGCAGCGCTACTAGCAACAACAATATTTTTTAAGACCCGACCACCTTATATTCGATGGAGGCGAAAATGCCTGAGGCCCGTGTGCTTAGATTTAGGTGCACGTTAGAGAACCCCAGCTGCCACAGCAGTGCATTTTTTATTGGCCACGCATATTTACAACGTCACAGAGGGGATACCCATCTAACCTGGAAAAGATGAATGTAATGCGTGCAGTGCAAGTATTCTCGCTCCAAGTCGTTGGCGCACTGGAACATCTGCGAAACTTGAGGGGCGACTCCTCTATCGTTCTATTCAAGGATGCAGCATCCACAATAAACTTCATGAAAGCCATAAAGAGGTGGTTCGACATTCACAACACTACGTACAGTGGAAATGACTGCAAACTTCCCATCTCAAAGCAGGACGACAGCCGATTGCTGTGGCTGGAAAATGAATTTTCAGGCTACATTAAGCGCATCCAGGATTCTTCTGTCGCCGCTGGCGTTGGAAACTTTACAGACGAGACGTACACTGCCCTGCTTTTCACCACAAAGTCCACAGTGGAGACAGTCCGATTTCTTCTGAGAATAGGAGTAAACTATGTGCTCACGAAGAAATTTAACAGTGATCCTATAGAGGCATTGTTTGGAAAATTGAGGGCGATGTGCGGGGGCAATGACGCGCTGGACGCAAGAGCCGTCACAGCTGCTTTGACTCGCATTGTCAAGGAAAAGGCGCTACCTTCAAAAGACATGGGCATTCGCGACGAAAACATTGAAGAAGCGGCGGTGTCTATTCCGGAAGATGTTTTTGAGGAACTTGAAGCTCTGCGAGAACCTCCTCGCAAACCACCGAACTCTGTTGCCTATTCAGGCTTGGTGTATGTAGGTGGTTACATTGCCAAACTCATCACCGATGTCGGTTGCGAAACATGCGCCATGCTAGTGACGACAAACAAAACAAGCAGTCCTTTGTATCTTCTTCTCCGTCAGCAAGAAGCCTATGATCTACACTACCCAAAGCCGGAGTTATTATCAATGCTGGACACAATTGTGACGTTCTTCGAGAAAGCAGTCAAATATCTTCCTCTAACGAAAATCGAGACTCTGCAATTGACTGTTGAGTCATACCTTGAAGATTCGCCACTTCTGGACTGTCCGGAAGGTGTGGACAAGAGTCACGCGAGAGTGCTGGCTCACATTATTTCTGAGAAGTTTCTCCGGATTCTTCTTATTAACTACACAAAAAAGTTAACAGATCAGAATGACAGGCCTTCCGGTTTTATTCACAAGCCCTCGCGGAAGCATATCAGGCTGTGACAGACTTGACTCCTTTAAACTGTGATCGTCACTGCAGTGTTTTACCAACAGTGATTTTTTTTCAGTTCTCCATGCGCATATTGTTGTAGTACCAAGGAAAACATTGTTTCCCATTGAAAGGGTTCTCTGAAAGTTTTTTATGTTTCCTCTTCGTCTGCAGCGTGGCCGTCCCCATTATGCAGTGACTTTCACTTTTTTGAAGTATTTGTTTCAATATTAAAGCACGAATTAAGATGCCTTCAACAAAAAAATGTGCAATTTTGTTATTTTCAAGTACAGCGATGGCTGGCACATACATTTGAAATAAACATTTCCTAAACCATGATTAAACCGTTTCCTCAACCAAATGCAATGTTCATCCTCTTACTTGTTCTCGAAGTTACAGAAACCTTAAAAAAAAGGCTGTGTTATAACCGCGTCGATGCTTTGCCGAGCAACAGAAGCGGGCTTATGAGCGGCCTGCGCCACCACTTCTGTAAAGCGGAATTTACCAGAGTCATCATATATACTTGCTACCATGTTTCTATCGCATTGGTACCATGAATACCATATGAGTAACTTCAGAAAGCGCCACGGTAAGTCGGAAGCCGAGCACTCCCTGCGCGCGCTAGCCTCCACAACGGCCGGGAGTGAGTTAGGGAGCAGTTGGCTCGGAGCGCCCCCACGAAATTGCGGCCATAGGTAGCAACAGCCCCCCGTGCGCAGGCCGTAAAGGAAGGAGCGAGCGCGCGCCTCCAGACCAGCCGTGGCTCAACATGTCCTGCTGCGCAGAACGTGTCCCGTCCGGCTGTGCAGTTGTTTCAGAAGATGATTGCACTTGTAAATTCCGATGAGAGCCATCAGCACTGAAGGGTTAAACAGGACTGCATTAGAACATGGTCACAGCTCCCGGCTGGTGAAGAATGGCATCGCATTAAGATCTGCTTTGGACAGGTCATACCAACACCTCATGGGCACTAGTTTTTCTGCGCAGGTAAAGAGACGAAGCTGGTTTTCCTGATAATGCCATAGCGGCCACTTGTGAAAAAATAAAACTGTTCATGAAACAGTGGCCTGAAATACTTCTATCGAGGATATTTCACCGGAAAGAAAGAGTGTCAAAAATCCCACATGTGCACTGGCTTTCGCACGGCATTAAGAGAGGGACTCTGAGGTACAGAGTTAGTGCTGTGTTCTCCGTGGAAAAGAAAGGAGGCCACATTTGCTTCGTGGTTAGCAACCGAATAAGCAAACCTGAGCGGTGCAATAAGAGAGGATGTCGCATCAAGCACGTGAAAGAATTTGTTCCTTGTGCACGTGGTATTGTCCCGAACACAATTGTCGTGGGGGAAGGCGTGCATTGGGCAAACCGCACTTAATCCTCGATTGCATAGCATCTGATACTGGTAAATTTAACATTGCGCAACGTACACGAGGACAAGAAAGGAACACCTATACAGACAAGCGCAAACTATCAACTGAAGTTTATTTCAGGAAACACTGATACTTATACATGTAAAAACCACATGTCACATCATCACATGCTCACAGCTGCGCGTCAGTAGCACTCCAACAAAAAGAGATTACCTTCATGTCTTCCTGTACGCGGGCGAAACAAAAAACTTCCCTGAGAGGCTGCGACAACATAAGAACGATGTCCGCAAGTCCGAGTGACAAAGGAGTACGCTCGCTGAGCACAGCGTGTTGAAAGACCACCACATCAAAGTCTCTCGTTGTAGACTTGGCCAATTACTCTATGCGGCTTTTTGTGGAATCCTGGCCCATCCAGGTGACAGCCAGTAACGTAAACCAGTCTACAGGTGCTCTGCCGATTGAGAGTCTGCCTCAGCGGAATTCAGCACATCATGGAGAATAGCAGTGACCCCACGGCTGGAAGACCCTGAAAAAGAATGCGAGTGGCACGCGAAACGTCTTACTTTTCTTTGTAACAACAAAAAAAATTTTTTTTACTCACGACCTTGGTTGGCATCTGTTTCAACCAAATCCCATTAATACCACTGTCACACGAACAGCCTTAACCGCGGCTAACTACGGTTATAGCTAAAGACTGTTACAGGAAGCTACACGGCAGGTAGTTATCGCAAACGGCCGTGATTCCACGAGAGATTGACACGGATCCGAAAATAGGTATTTTAGATTTGAGTATTTTATATTTCATCCACATACCACCCAGTAGCCTGAAAAGGAACCTGGTTTTATTATCTGCATAATTTACGAGGAAAAAATATCGAATATATTCAATACAGAGGGACAATTTTATTACCTGTCGTTCTCGAATGTTCACAGTGACGCAAAACACAGATATTACCGTTACAAAGAACACATTTTGTGTATGAAATGTATGCACAACAAAGAGTAAAGTAACATTGCTTGGAACTTGTAGAGTGAAGGAAACTATTTTTGAAAAATGTCTAAATATGCGACATATTATCATCGTTAGTACATAATAGTTGCTACAACCAATAAGGCTTATCAACTTTCTTTTGAAAATAAATATTGCTTATTTCTATCTGCAATGGCAGCTAAGTTTCTGGTTATTGAACTCCTGAGCGAACGAGGCTGATCTTGAACACCCCATACAGGTTAACAGGTTTACAGGTTAAAGTGAACAAAAAATGTTTATTCACAGATATTTTTTTTTTTTCGGTGACTAGGCGGTTGAAGCATTCCTTTACTACTACAAAGTTTGTGCATCTATTTTGCTAGTAGAAGCACGCCGTCAGAATTACGGTAAATTTATTCAGAGTTCAGTGATGCTTTCTTTGCAGATAGCGTTGATAATTGAATCTCATGTTCTGTATAATGTCACATTGAGAAAAATGGCTTCACCATGTGCCAGAGTCAGAAGCCATCACATTTAACTCGACAGGCAACCTTAAGCAGCTATAATGTTGCTAAGGTTGTAGATTTGTGCAAATAATTATCGGGAAATCGGCATTTTGGGTATAATTGTTTGGGTTTGAAGTTTTATGTGAAACGTAAATTTGAGATTTAAAAAATTCCTATTGCGGGTTCCTGCAGCGAAGACACATTGATTAAAACTCATGATTGCGGAGTAACGGCAGAGGGAACGTCGTTACTTTTTTTCGGTAACGGTAAGGCGTTACATTTTTTTTGTAGGTAACGTAGGGCGGTAACGCGTTCCTTTTTTTTTATAGTGTAATGAGTAACGTATTTAGTTACAACGCCTACAACACTGGCGTGAGCACAGAAAACAATCGCTTTGCTTTATCGCACACATCACACTAAAAAGGCGACAATCAGTGAAGGCGTGTTCACACTTGGCCTCGAAGGGGGCGAAAGCGGCAAAACTCACCGGAAATTCACTTGCTTCGCCACCTAAGCGGCCGGAAAACCAGGCGGCGAGCCCGACGCGAAAATGTTGGTCCGAGACAGATTTTTACGCCACAAGAAATCCGATCGCCTTTCCGTTTCATGGGAGGCCGTACTTTGGCTGCACTTGCTTAAACCACGTGATGTAAACAACAACCGGCCGCAAATTCAACATGGCGGCCAGGGCATCGGCAGTGGTTCGATAGTGGTTTTTCACCTGTTGGTTTGCATTGGTGCAATTGCAAACTACCCGTGCAGCACAACGTACTCACAGCCTCGACAAGAACGCGTTCCTCAAGAGCCTGGTTTAGATTAAGATTGCAGAGAAGACTGGAATTCGCAGAAGGTGAAGCAGTAGCGAGACGGCGTGCCCCATCGTATCTCACTTTTGGACAGCCGGGTGAATCCGCCGCCGCTGCTGGTGTGCCCGCTTATGTAGATGTCCTGAAACCGGTTGAAAAACGTGAAAGCTATTTCTTTTCCGTGTTTTGCGTGCATTACTTGGATTCGTTAAGAAATTAAATGCTCAGGAAACACAAAATAAAATGAATTCTCAAAGTGGCCAAGGCGGCAGTGGCATGCAGGAGGGGCAGAACAAATGTGAACTGTTTCGACGCGCACGAACATGGTTTTCCTGCCGCTGTGGCTTTTTGTTTTCTCTTCGCTTCTCAAGTGTGAATGCGCCGTGAGATTTTGTTAATATCGCTCGCCCATCTACATGGTGTGCCATATTTGGCACAAACCTGTATCTTCATTAATATGATCACAATAAATCTGAAAATTTTTGCATACGTTCTTCTTCGTCTATCATATGATAAAAGTTCAGAAAATAATTTTTCTAATGGCTTTCATAATTCATGCAATAGAGGGTTAATGCGAGTCTTCGGGAGCACAACAGTTCTTTAATAGGCAGGCATGTTACGCATTTGGCATTGTGCTGCAAGGAGTGCAAAGACGGTAGTTGCAAGCCTCTGGGCAAACAACAGTAATGCAGCACAGCCACAAGGGCTCTACACAGAGGGAGATTATAGAGGCCTTCCACATTGGATGGGAGGGGCCAAGTTGCATTAGTCATTCATCTATTAATCTGCAGGAGGGTTCTAGAACTACACGTGAAATAATCGTGCTGAGTGCTTGTTTTTGTAATCTTTTTATGTTGACTCATTTGGTTTTATCTGGTCTAACTGTGTTTTAAACATGTTTTTCCTGAATAAATAAGTTGATTGCTAGTAGCGTGTCGTCCTGTGTCCATCTTTTCTTGTGTACAGTGTTAGTTGCGCCCCCCTCTACATCATGGACCAACACCAACTCGCCCAGCTTCTTATTTTATTAACAATATTTGGCATAAATAAAGGCTGCTCTCATAACTATGAGCATAGTTGCCTTGCAATCGGTGCAAAAGCCAAGACAAACTGTGGCTTGATAAATTGTGACAGTGTTAGTGTTTGGTATTGAGACGTGAGTTTCTTTTGTCGGGGGACTGTTTGGTGTATTGGCAGCTCTGTTGTTGCAGCAGGCCTGTTGACGGGCTTTTTGGAAGAAGTTTCAGCCTCGGCTTGAGCCACGCTACCATGTCGTCTGCCAAATGGGTGCTGCCTTTTTAGTTAGCTTTCTCAACCGAAGTGGTCGACCTCAGTTTGGAGCAACCACAGTTAGTGGGATAACTGCAGTTAGCTTTGTCTAACCGGATCTAACTGTGGTTCGTAGGAACTCAGGTTAGTGTAACTAGGGTTTAATGTGGCTTGCTTTTGCTGCGACGTTTTTTCACCCATTAGGCAGAATCCGTAATGCACAGCCCAGCGAATTACTTTCTGTGCAGCCCCTGGGCCCCCTAGTGGCGGCGGAGGAGGAGGCCCGGGAGGGGCGCCACGTGCCCCACCCCCCGTCACCCCGGTTGGTGCGGTGACTCCCCTCGGGGGTGGCCCCGTGCCCCTAGGTCCGCCAGCCCCGGCCCCAGCCCCCGTAGCAGCGGCTGCGTCGGGTGCCCTCGGTCCTGCCGAGATGGTTGTTGCAGCGGCCGTGGCACTGCCGCAGTTCTCCTGTCCACGGCGTCCCAATGTAGGCACCGAGGGAAGGCCAATCCTGCTGCGGGCCAACCACTTTCAGATTTCCATGCCTCGCGGGTTCCTGCACCACTACGATGTCACCATCACGCCTGACAAGTGTCCACGCAAAGTCAATCGGTGGGTTGTTCCTCCTCCTCCACTTGAGATCATAAGTGAAAGTAAGTGTGTTAACAAGAATCCATGTTGCAGGGAGATAATAGAGACGATGGTCCAGTCGTATTCCAAGATATTTGGCAACCAGAAGCCAGTGTTTGATGGCCGCAAGAATATGTATACTCGAGACGACCTGCCCTTGGGCAAGGAGAAGGCCGAGCTGGAAGTGACCCTTCCGGGCGAGGGCAAGGACCGTGTGTTCCGGGTGGCCATCAAATGGGTTGCCCAGGTCAGCCTGTACGCGCTTGAAGAAGTGCTCGAGGGACGCTCTCGCCACATCCCTATGGATGCTGTCCAGGCACTCGATGTGGTCATGAGGCACCTGCCCTCCATGACGTAAGTGCTTGTCACAGCAGTTTAGGTTTTACTTTGCATGCGCTGAGGTTTAAGCAGTATTGCAGATTTAAGCAAACACATTAGGCCCTGTGGAGACGGGAGTTTGTAGGAACTACGTTTTAACCAGGTTTTTTCCGTCGCCATTCAGGTACACGCCCGTGGGTCGATCCTTCTTCTCCTCCCCAGACGGTTACTTCCATCCACTGGGCGGAGGACGAGAAGTGTGGTTTGGTTTCCACCAGAGTGTGCGGCCGAGCCAGTGGAAGATGATGCTCAACATCGATGTGTCGGCGACGGCCTTCTACAAGGCCCAGCCGGTCATCGAGTTCATGTGCGAAGTGCTGGAGCTGCGTGACGTCAACGAGCAGCGCAAGCCTCTCACGGACTCCCAGCGCGTTAAGTTCACCAAGGAGATCAAGGGCCTCAAGATTGAGATCACCCACTGCGGCACTATGCGCCGCAAGTACCGCGTCTGCAACGTCACCCGCAGGCCTGCCCAGCTCCAGTCGTAAGTGCATTTCACGTTTTCACATGTCCATGTTTACAAGAGGCTGTTCTGTGAAGCCAGGTTTTCGATTATTTCTTTAGGTTTCCATTGCAGTTGGAGAATGGCCAGACAGTCGAATGCACAGTGGCCAAGTATTTCCTGGACAAGTACAAGATGAAACTCAGGTCAGCATGCCTTTTTATGTGATGCAGTTGTTTCCACATTTTTTTGCACACTGTGCAAATCGGCAAGTTCCCGCATGTTACAATCTCGGGAACTTGCATGCAAACTTGCATTGCTTCAAGGTAGGCATATTTTGTATTTAAAGTTATGAATATATCTGAATATCTTGTGAGCTGTATTGCAGCAAGACGGCAAGACGAACAAAAACGAACAACACGGCGCTGTGTTGTTTTTGTTCCTTTTGCCAGTGTCTAGTGTTGAGCTGTAAGGAAGTTCAAGATATATCTTGTGATCCCCTTCGAGTTCACTATATCCGGGATCCACTGTACCGTATTTACTCGAAAATAGGTCGGGCACGAATATAGGTCAACCCCTAATTATAGCGCTCTATGAGAAATAAAATTTTAAAAAATATTCAAATACAGTAAAACCTCGGTGATACGATCACGGCTCGTACGAATTTCGGGGTGATACGAATTTTTCTGTGGTCCCGGCCAAGGCCCATTATCCTGCAATGTATTGGAGTATGGTTGTTGCAAACCGATTTGCACCCTGCGACGTTTGATACGAACGTACGCTAGCGCACAGGTACGGACAGGTGCTGCCCGCGCTGTCGCGGAAGACCCAGCAGTCACGCGCGGGCGCGGGCATGCGCGCTGCGCGACCATGAACGGTGCGTCGTTGCCTCCGAGATAGTGCGCGGGAATCTTGAAGGCCTTTAGGCGCCTTCGCGTTTAGGTTACAGATCACGTTGACGTCGCGCTTTTTTTTTCCCCGACACGTTGACTCGTGCTCCTGTGCTCGAGGCAGCAGCGTCTTTGTACTGTGTTAACACGTGCCTGCCACGTCGATGCAAGCCATGTCCCCGCAATCAGACGTTCCATGACACAAGACTGAAACCTGGGCTGCAGGTTTGTGATGAAGTCCCATTAAAGGTGGACGAAGACCCCAAGAGACGAAGCGGAGGGTCTTGGCGAAAGAGCTTGGCCTCTATCTATCGTTAGCAAAGCGCTTCTTTTCGCCGCAGTACTTTGGTGTCATGCGGAAAAGCGTAGTAAGATTAGGAAGGGGCTACTAGCGGTCATGGGGCACAACACATCTCGTTCATTAATTACACAGGCGCGCATGCACCGTATATTTACGAGTGCAAGTATGATCGCTGACGTGTAAAAACTTTACTGGCAATCATTCAGGGCTGTTCATGACGTCGCTGCGGCCCTGAAAATCACTAAATCAAAGCGTATGCCAACTTCCTTTTGTCGCATACTGATTTTTCATGTTTTCTGTTGATACGAATTTCGGATGAAACGAATATTTTTGGTAACCCCACGAGATTCGTATCACTGAGGTATAGGTAATAATTGAAACGTACCACAACTTCATTTACAATAACTTTTCCTCCGCGCTTTAGTCGCTGCCAGGAGCGTCATCATCGTCAGAAGTGTGGGGAAAGTTGTTTTCGACGGATTCTCCGCAGGCACCCTCGGCATCCCAAATGACATCGTCCTTGCTGCCATCGAGCGTGTTCGAAATGCAACACTTATTAGAGCCGGTCACGATTATTTCCGCTGGCAAGTCCTTCGCATTCGTTGAGCAACGGTCGAGAGCAGAAGGCTGGAAGCTTCGGATATACGCAAGCGGACAGCATGCACATTGTGAGAACTGTGGTTATCGTTTGCCACAACTGCTGTGGACGAAACCGCGGTCGCTATTGACATGATCATGTATGGCGACGGCGAAACTCACTGAACTCCGAAAGCTCATGTGCGTCCAGCGTCCACCTTGTCAAAGTGATGCTGCTTTCCGCAAACAGTGCAGACAAACCGTGGCAGATGCGATCATAAATAGCAACAAACAATGTAGTTTTGAAGGCATGTGCACGACCAGCACACGCTGATTGAAACGGAACTACCGCACACGGTCACTATCGACACGATCATCGATAGCGATTACGAGCTCCAAAGGTACACTGCTAATGCAGCGGTAGGTCAAAGGCAATATACAGTAGACTCTCAATAAACGAAACTCTCTTAATGAAATTGCTGCTTAAATGGAACAACTGCCTCTAACATGATTGGTTTGTGCTTGAATTCTGCACCCCTTTTCATCTCTCAGTAACGAAACTCCTGTTAAATGAAACAGATTTTCCTGGTCCCTTCAGCTTTCGTTTAACAGGAGTCTACTGTAGTCTTAAAAAGGCATCTTTAAAAGGCGCGAAAAAAACCACAATGGACAGGTAGGAAGGAGACAGGACGACGTGCTTCTAGCAACTGAAGCTTTAATCAAAAAGCGAAAGAAGATATACACACACATTACAAAACAAGAAAAGAACCAGACCACCGCAGAATGAATATGCATATAAAAGATAAAACACCAGGCACGTTTTTTGTCACCAGGGGGGACGTGGCAATGGGAATGGTAAATTTGGTCAAAATATTCAATTTTTCATTTTATTTTTTTCTGCAATCCTGAGACCATGTTTTATGTCATGGTGAAATATGAGACCAAAATAAGCAGTAGAAGTTGAAAAAAAAAAACCATTTTACTAGTGTGCTGTCATCAAAAACGATGACAAAATTGGGCTTTAGAAAATGCAAATCTGCATTTTTCCCTTGACACAGTGCCACCATATTGGCGTCATCATAAAGAGGGACAGATAAAGCTCAAAATAGCCACAAAGCTCAAAATCTCCAATGAAAAATAAAACCAGCTTCCTTCTAAGTTCTGTTTTCTTAGCTATTAGCTGCATTTTCTTTGAGCTCCATTTTCTCAGCTTTCATTTTTTTGAACAGTTGCTGTCAGTCATCCCTGTGCCATTTCACAACAAACAAAGATATAGCCATTCCGTTTTCTGCGCTTAGATCCCGAGACATTGGCGCGTGCCGTAAAGCTGTCCATATTTGTCTGCACGCCATACAGATTTTTATAATTGGCTTTTTGTAAAAGTTGTTAGTAAGACAATGAGTACAAGAAATTTCAAAATTTTTTGTTTGCCTATTTGAATATAAAAAATAAACCAATAGCGTTACGGCACAGAATGGGTCCTTGTGAATATGCTTATGCAAAGATCTTGACGAACTTATGTCTAATTCATTAATTAATTTTGGGATGACAATGAGAGTCTATCAAGTGTTGTAACTCCGAAAACTACAACAGATAGCTCAAAACCGATTTCCGTTTCGATATCAGCACAACATATCACATCTGCATGCCAAATTTCATCACTTTATCTCCATAAATAACCAAGATAGTTTTCATTGCCACGTCCCCCCTTAAGTTATATCAAGGTAATCTACCTCTCGGCTTGATAGCGCTACGGTCGGACAGCTTATACAAGAAGCACCCGATTTAGAAATATAGGCGGCTTCCACAATTTCACGAGTCCTTTGAACTTGGTTCGAAAACAAAATAGCTGCTTCTTTAAACAAAGGAAGACACCCACAAGCTTGTGAGCGCCAAAAGGCACAAAGCCTTTTGGCGATCGTGTCTATCTTCGCTTATCACTATGGTGGGGTGGACTTTGACACCTAGTTTTCCGTCGAAGCCTCAAGCGAAGCTTAGATGCGCACTTTCGCGGCAGCCAGTTGCGCCGTCCCTTATTGGTCTGTTCACGTGTGTCCCAGAAAGGCATACGCGAGTTCTTTTGACAGAAACAAATGTTTTGTGTGTATATCGTGGTTGAAAACAGATTTTGCTAGTTTCGGGTGATACGAATATTGTCTCTCCCCCTTCAGATTCGTATCACAGAGATTCTATTCTAGCTGGGAAACCCTACCTGCGTTGTTTGTTTGGCCACTCTAAGCCATTATAAGACCGCAACGCCAATGTTTATGCTTACGGGGCTGTTCGGTGATCCAGTGGTGTTATGCAAACACCCAGTATTGGACAGAACTTCTTATTTCAAAAGAGTTCCTTCTTTTGACTGTTTTGCTTCACATGGTCAATTTTTCCACTTGACAGTGAGCTTTTAACTGCTCCAAAACGTGTTTTTGGCTGCTTTAAGGGGAGACGCGGGTCTTTTTTTTTATTTCTTTTATTAGCTGTGTGAACTGAACGAAATTTAACAAACTTATCCCATTTTTTCTGCAGATTCCAAATCTCTAATTAGAATTTTGGTAGCTGCATTAGTACAAAAGATGTGCAATCTCTAAAAGCATATTTCTTACGGGAATTTTCGGCAACTTTGCTTTGTCAAACACAGAAACAAAGTATGTGGCAAGGCTGCCAGAGAGCTGGTTTAGCCGGTGATGCTAATCAGATTGTCTTCAACAAACTTTGAATGCAAAATAAATAGCCGTAAATGTGAATGAAATTTTTTTGCTGCGTACTATTTCTGATAATTGAGAATGATAATTTGGTGAAACAACATTATAAGAAAATAAAATAGCATCACCGGCCAGACCAGCTTCCTGGCAATCTTGCCACATACTTTTTTGTATTTGACGAAGCAAAGTTGCTAAAAATCCCCGTAAGAAATTTGCTTAATATGTGTTAGAAATTGCATATCTTTGTTCTAATGCAGCTATTAAAAATCTACTTAGAGATTTTGAATCTGCAGAAAAAGCTGAATAAGTGTATTAATTTTCATGCCATTCACCCAACTTTTAAAAAACCATTTTTTAAGCCCACCACGTCTCAAAGACCCTTAAAAGACCTTTTTTCGGCTCCAAAAAAACCTGCTCCTAAGCCGACAGCTTCAGTCAATCACATCACTGGGATGGCCTTCAACAATATGGCCTTGCACAGTCGCGGTGTTAGAAGCGTGCATTGCAGTCTGTGGTCGCTCGGTGGAAGCTGATGCTTGGGACACAATGGTAGGCAAGAAATGGTACAAGCTACTATATCGTGCAAAAGAATAGCGTCGTGCTGCATTTCTAACTCCTTCGACGGCGCTGAGGACCATGAGTGTTAAGGGCAGACACTGGTCCCGAAAAATTTTTTTTTTGCTACAACTTTTCAGTGAATTTGCCAGCTGAATTTTATAAAATATT